>NW_026045896.1:600000-900000 GCF_023898315.1 Schistocerca nitens | reverse complement strand
CAAAGTCACCAGAATGTGTAATTTTATCTATATTCTAACGCATGATGAAAAAAATTTAAACATCGAGCTGTTACTTACCAAAAAACTAATTATTCATGCAGTCATCCCCTGTACGTAGATACATTCGGTGAGAAGAATGCTATGTGCACAGCACTAGCGATTTTCTTCTAGAATATGTCGCCGCTCCCACACATCTCTTGTCAACCTGCTAACGAAAGAAAATGCAATCATTAGCGCAGTCCAAAGTCACCAGAATGTGTAATTTTATCTGTATTCTTAAACCATAATGAAAAAATTAACGCATCGAGCTGTTACTTACCAAAAAACTAATTATTCATGCAGTCATCCCCTGTACGTAGATACATTCGGTGAGAAGAATGCTATGTGCACAGCACTAGCGATTTTCTTCTAGAATATGTCGCCGCTCCCACACATCCCTTGTCAACCTGCAAACGAAAGAAAATGCAATCATTAGCGCAGTCCAAAGTCACCAGAATGTGTAATTTTATCTATATTCTAACGCAAGATGAAAAAAATTTAAACATCGAGCTATTACTTCCCAAAAAAATAATTATTCATGCAGTCATCCCCTGTACGTAGATACTTTCGGTGAGTAGAATGCAATGTGCACAGCACTAGCGATTTTCTTGTAGATTATGTCGCCGCTCCCACATATCTCTTGTCAACCTGCTAACGATAGAAAATGCAATCATTAGCGCAGTCCAAAGTCAACAGAATGTGTAATTTCATCTATATTCTAACGCATGATGAAAAAAATTTAATCATCGAGCTGTTACATCCCAAAAAAACTAATTATTCATGCAGTCATCCCCTGTACGTAGATACATTCGGTGAGAAGAATGCTATGTGCACAGCACTAGCGATTTTCTTCTAGAATATGTCGCCGCTCCCACACATCTCTTGTCAACCAGCTAACGAAAGAAAATGCAATCATTAGCGCAGTCCAAAGTCACCAGAATGTGTAATTTTATCTGTATTCTTAAATCATAATGAAAAAAATTAACGCATCGAGCTGTTACTTACCAAAAAACTAATTATTCATGCAGTCATCACTTGTACGTAGATACATTCGGTGAGAAGAATGCTATGTGCACAGCACTAGCGATTTTCTTCTAGAATATGTCGCCGCTCCCACACATCTCTTGTCAACCTGCTAACGAAAGAAAATGCAATCATTAGCGCAGTCCAAAGTCACCAGAATGTGTAATTTTATCTGTATTCTTAAACCATAATGAAAAAAATTAACGCATCAAGCTGTTACTTACCACAAAACTAATTATTCATGCAGTCATCCCCTGTACGTAGATACATTCGGTGAGAAAAATGCTATGTGCACAGCACTAGCGATTTTCTTCTAGAATATGTCGCCGCTCCCACAGATCTCTTGTCAACCTGCTAACGAAAGAAAATGCAATCATTAGCGCAGTCCAAAGTCACCAGAATGTGTAATTTTATCTATATTCTAACGCATAATGAAAAAAATTTAAACATCGAGCTGTTACTTTCCAAAAAACTAATTATTCATGCAGTCATCCCCTGTACGTAGATACATTCGGTGAGAAGAATGCTATGTGCACAGCACTAGCGATTTTCTTCTAGAATATGTCGCCGCTCCCACACATCTCTTGTCAACCTGCTAACGAATGAAAATGCAATCATTAGCGCAGTCCAAAGTCACCACAATGTGTAATTTTATCTATATTCTAACGCATGATGAAAAAAATTTAGACATCGAGCTGTTACTTACCAAAAAACTAATTATTCATGCAGTCATCCCCTGTACGTAGATACATTCGGTGAGAAGAATGCTATGTGCACAGCACTAGCGATTTTCTTCTCGAATATGTCGCCGCTCCCACACATCTCTTGTCAACCTGCTAACGAAAGAAAATGCAATCATTAGCGCAGTCCAAAGTCACCAGAATGTGTAATTTTATCTATATTCTAACGCATGATGAAAAAAATTTAAACATGGAGTTGTTACTTCCCAAAAAACTAATTATTCATGCAGTCATCCCCTGTACGTAGATACATTCGGTGAGAAGAATGCTATGTGCACAGCACTAGCGATTTTCTTCTAGAATATGTCGCCGCACTCACACATCCCTTGTCAACCTGCTAACGAAAGAAAATTCAATCATTAGCGCAGTCCAAAGTCACCAGAATGTGTAATTTTATCTATATTCTAACGCAAATGATAAAAATTTAAACATTGAGCTGTTACTTCCATAAAAACTAATTATTCACGCAGTCATACCCTGTACGTAGATACATTCGGTGAGAAGAATGCTATGTGCACAGCACTAGCGATTTTCTTCTAGAATATGTCGCCGCTCCCACACATCACTTGTCAACCTGCTAACGAATGAAAATGCAATCATTAGCGCTGTCTAAAGTCAACAAAATGTGTAATTTTATCTGTATTCTTAAACCATAACGAAAACAATTAACGCATCGAGCTGTTACTTACCAAAAAACTAATTATTCATGCAGTCATCCCCTGTACGTAGATACATTCGGTGAGAAGAATGCTATGTGCACAGCACTAGCGATTTTCTTCTAGAATATGTCGCCGCTCCCACACATCTCTTGTCAACCTGCTAACGAAAGAAAATGCAATCATTAGCGCAGTCCAAAGTCACCAGAATGTGTAATTTTATCTATATTCTAACGCATGATGAAAAAGATTTAAACATCGAGTTGTTACTTCCCAAAAAACTAATTATTCATGCAGTCATCCCCTGTACGTAGATACATTCGGTGAGAAGAATGCTATGTGCACAGCACTAGCGATTTTCTTCTAGAATATGTCGCCGCACCCACACATCCCTTGTCAACCTGCTAACGAAAGAGAATGCAATCATTAGCGCAGTCCAAAGTCACCAGAATGTGTAATTTTATCTATATTCTAACGCAAATAAAAAAAATTTAAACATTGAGCTGTTACTTCCATAAAAACTAATTATTCATGCAGTCATACCCTGTACGTAGATACATTCGGTGAGAAGAATGCTATGTGCACAGCACTAGCGATTTTCTTCTAGAATATGTCGCCGCTCCCACACATCTTTTGTCAACCTGCTAACGAAAGAAAATGCAATCATTAGCGCAGTCCAAAGTCACCAGAATGTGTAATTTTATCTGTATTCTTAAACCATAATGAAAAAATTAACGCATCGAGCTGTTACTTACCAAAAAACTAATTATTCATGCAGTCATCCCCTGTACGTAGATACATTCGGTGAGAAGAATGCTATGTGCACAGCACTAGCGATTTTCTTCTAGAATATGTCGCCGCTCCCACACATCCCTTGTCAACCTGCAAACGAAAGAAAATGCAATCATTAGCGCAGTCCAAAGTCACCAGAATGTGTAATTTTATCTATATTCTAACGCAAGATGAAAAAAATTTAAACATCGAGCTATTACTTCCCAAAAAAATAATTATTCATGCAGTCATCCCCTGTACGTAGATACTTTCGGTGAGTAGAATGCAATGTGCACAGCACTAGCGATTTTCTTGTAGATTATGTCGCCGCTCCCACATATCTCTTGTCAACCTGCTAACGATAGAAAATGCAATCATTAGCGCAGTCCAAAGTCAACAGAATGTGTAATTTCATCTATATTCTAACGCATGATGAAAAAAATTTAATCATCGAGCTGTTACATCCCAAAAAAACTAATTATTCATGCATTCATCCCCTGTACGTAGGTACATTCGGTGAGAAGAATGCTATGTGCACAGCACTAGCGATTTTCTTCTAGAATATGTCGCCGCTCCCACACATCTCTTGTCAACCAGCTAACGAAAGAAAATGCAATCATTAGCGCAGTCCAAAGTCACCAGAATGTGTAATTTTATCTGTATTCTTAAATCATAATGAAAAAAATTAACGCATCGAGCTGTTACTTACCAAAAAACTAATTATTCATGCAGTCATCACCTGTACGTAGATACATTCGGTGAGAAGAATGCTATGTGCACAGCACTAGCGATTTTCTTCTAGAATATGTCGCCGCTCCCACACATCTCTAGTCAACCTGCTAACGAAAGAAAATGCAATCATTAGCGCAGTCCAAAGTCACCAGAATGTGTAATTTTATCAGTATTCTTAAACCATAATGAAAAAAATTGACGCATCAAGCTGTTACTTACCAAAAAACTAATTATTCATGCAGTCATCCCCTGTACGTAGATACATTCGGTGAGAAAAATGCTATGTGCACAGCACTAGCGATTTTCTTCTAGAATATGTCGCCGCTCCCACACATCTCTTGTCAACCTGCTAACGAAAGAAAATGCAATCATTAGCGCAGTCCAAAGTCACCAGAATGTGTAATT
This sequence comes from Schistocerca nitens, assembly GCF_023898315.1. NCBI lineage: Eukaryota > Metazoa > Arthropoda > Insecta > Orthoptera > Acrididae > Schistocerca > Schistocerca nitens. The sequence continues at coordinate 895,634 of NW_026045896.1, read as the reverse complement.
TTATCTATATTCTTAAACCATAATGAAAAAAATTATCGCATCGAGCTGTTACTTACCAAAAAACTAATTATTCATGCAGTCATCACCTATACGTAGATACATTCGGTGAGAAGAATGCTATGTGCACAGCACTAGCGATTTTCTTCTAGAATATGTCGCCGCTCCCACACATCTTTTGTCAACCTGCTAACGAAAGAAAATGCAATCATTAGCGCAGTCCAAAGTCACCAGAATGTGCAATTTTATCTGTATTCTTAAACCATAATGGAAAAAATTTAAACATCGAGCTGTTACTTCCCAAAAAACTAATTATTCATGCAATCATTCCCTGTACGTAGATACATTCGGTGAGAAGAATGCTATGTGCACAGCACTAGCGATTTTCTTCTAGAATATGTCGCCGCTCCCACACATCTCTTGTCAACCTGCTAACGAAAGAAAATGCAATCATTAGCGCAGTCCAAAGTCACCAGAATGTGTAATTTTATCTATATTCTAACGCATGATGAAAAAAATTTAAACATCGAGCTGTTACTTCCCAAAAAACTAATTATTCATGCAGTCATCCCCTGTACGTAGATACATTCGGTGAGAAGAATGCTATGTGCACAGCACTAGCGATTTTCTTCTAGAATATGTCGCCGCTCCCACACATCTCTTATCAGCCTGCTAACGAAAGAAAATGCAATCATTAGCGCAGTCCAAAGTCTCCAGAATGTGTAATTTTATCTATATTCTAACGCATGATGAAAAAAATTTAAACATCGAGCTGTTACTTCCCAAAAAACTAATTATTCATGCAGTCATCCCCTGTACGTAGATACATTCGGTGAGAAGAATGCTATGTGCACAGCACTAGCGATTTTCTTCTAGAATATGTCGCCGCTCCCACACATCGCTTGTCAACCTGCCAACGAAATAAAATGCAATCATTAGCGCAGTTCACAGTCACCAGAATGTGTAATTTTATCTGTATTCTTAAACCATAATGAAAAAAATTAACGCATCGAGCTGTTACTTACCAAAAAATTAATTATTCATGCAGTCCTCCCCTGTACGTAGATACATTCGGTGAGAAGAATGCTATGTGCTCAGCACTAGCGATTTTCTTCTAGAATATGTCGCCACTCCCACACATCTCTTGTCAACCTGCTAACGAAAGAAAATGCAATCATTAGCGCAGTCCAAAGTCATCAGAATGTGTAATTTTATCTGTATTCTTAAGCCATAATGAAAAAAATTAACGCATCGAGCTGTTACTTACCAAAAAACTAATTATTCATGCAGTCATCCCCTGTACGTAGATACATTCGGTGAGAAGAATGCTATGTGCACAGCACTAGCGATTTTCTTCTAGAATATGTCGCCGCTCCCACACATCTCTTGTCAACCTGCTAACGAAAGAAAATGCAATCATTAGTGCAGTCCAAAGTCACCAGAATGTGTAATTTTATCTATATTCTAACGCAAGATGAAAAAAATTTAAACATCGAGCTGTTACTTCCCAAAAAACTAATTATTCATGCAGTCATACCCTGTACGTAGATACATTCGGTGAGAAGAATGCTATGTGCACAGCACTAGCGATTTTCTTCTAGAATATGTCGCCGCTCCCACACATCTCTTGTCAACCTGCTAACAAATGAAAATGCAATCATTAGCGCAGTCTAAAGTCAACAAAATGTGTAATTTTATCTGTATTCTTAAACCATAACGAAAACAATTAACGCATCGAGCTGTTACTAACCAAAAAACTAATTATTCATGCAGTCATCCCCTGTACGTAGATACATTCGGTGAGAAGAATGCTATTAGCACAGCACTAGCGATTTTCTTCTAAAATATGTCGCCGCTCCCACACGTCTCTTGTCAACCTGCTAACGAAAGAAAATGCAATCATTAGCGCAGTCCAAAGTCACCAGAATGTGTAATTTTATCTATATTCTAACGCATAATGAGAAAAATTTAAACATTGAGCTGTTACTTCCCAAAAAACTAATTATTCATGCAGTCATACCCTGTACGTAGATACATTCGGTGAGAAGAATGCTATGTGCACAGCACTAACGATTTTCTTCTAGAATATGTCGCCGCTCCCACACGTCACTTGTCAACCTGCCAACGATAGAAAATGCAATCATTAGCGCAGTCCAAAGTCACCAGAATGTGTAATTTTATCTGTATTCTTAAACCATAATGAAAAAAATCAACGCATCGAGCTGTTACTTACCAAAAAAATAATTATTCATGCAGTCATCCCCTGTACGTAGATACATTCGGTGAGAAGAATGCTATGTGCACAGCACTAGCGATTTTCTTCTAGAATATGTCGCCGCTCCCACACATCTCTTGTCAACCTGCTAAAGAAAGAAAATGCAATCATTAGCGCAGTCCAAAGTCACCAGAATGTGTAATTATATCTATATTCTAACGCATGATGAAAAAAATTTAAACATCGAGCTGTTACTTCCCAAAAAAGTAATTATCCATGCAGTTATCCCCTGTACGTAGATACATTCGGTGAGAAGAATGCTATGTGCACAGCACTTGCGATTTTCTTCTAGAATATGTCGCCGCTCCCACACGTCTCTTGTCAACCTGCTAACGAAAGAAAATGCAATCATTAGCGCAGTCCAAACCACCAGAACGTGTAATTTTATCTATATTCTAACGCATGATGAAAAAAATTTAAACATCGAGCTGTTACTTCCCAAAAAAATAATTATTCATGCAGTCATCCCCTGTACGTAGATACTTTCGGTGAGTAGAATGCAATGTGCACAGCACTAGCGATTTTCTTGTAGATTATGTCGCCGCTCCCACATATCTCTTGTCAACCTGCTAACGATAGAAAATGCAATCATTAGCGCAGTCCAAAGTCAACAGAATGTGTAATTTCATCTATATTCTAACGCATGATGAAAAAAATTTAAACATCGAGCTGTTACATCCCAAAAAAACTAATTATTCATGCAGTCATCCCCTGTACGTAGATACATTCGGTGAGAAGAATGCTATGTGCACAGCACTAGCGATTTTCTTCTAGAATATGTCGCCGCTCCCACACATCTCTTGTCAACCAGCTAACGAAAGAAAATGCAATCATTAGCGCAGTCCAAAGTCACCAGAATGTGTAATTTTATTTCTATTCTTAAACCATAATGAAAAAAATTAACGCATCGAGCTGTTACTTACCAAAAAACTAATTATTCATGCAGTCATCACCTGTACGTAGATACATTCGGTGAGAAGAATGCTATGTGCACAGCACTAGCGATTTTCTTCTAGAATATGTCGCCGCTCCCACACATCTCTTGTCAACCTGCTAACGAAAGAAAATGCAATCATTAGCGCAGTCCAAAGTCACCAGAATGTGTAATTTTATCAGTATTCTTAAACCATAATGAAAAAAATTAACGCATCAAGCTGTTACTTACCAAAAAACTAATTATTCATGCAGTCATCCCCTGTACGTAGATACATTCGGTGAGAAAAATGCTATGTGCACAGCACTAGCGATTTTCTTCTAGAATATGTCGCCGCTCCCACACATCTCTTGTCAACCTGCTAACGAAAGAAAATGCAATCATTAGCGCAGTCCAAAGTCACCAGAATGTGTAATTTTATCTATATTCTTAAACCATAATGAAAAAAATTATCGCATCGAGCTGTTACTTACCAAAAAACTAATTATTCATGCAGTCATCACCTATACGTAGATACATTCGGTGAGAAGAATGCTATGTGCACAGCACTAGCGATTTTCTTCTAGAATATGTCGCCGCTCCCACACATCTCTTGTCAACCTGCTAACGAAAGAAAATGCAATCATTACCGCAGTCCAAAGTCACCAGAATGTGTAATTTTATCTATATTCTAACGCATGATGAAAAAAATTTAAACATCGAGCTGTTACTTCCCAAAAAACTAATTATTCATGCAGTCATCCCCTGTACGTAGATACATTCGGTGAGAAGAATGCTATGTGCACAGCACTAGCGATTTTCTTCTAGAATATGTCGCCGCTCCCACACATCTCTTGTCAACCTGCTAACGAAGGAAAATGCAATCATTAGCGCAGTCCAAAGTCACCAGAATGTGTAATTTTATCTGTATTCTTATACCATAATGAAAAAAATTAACGCATCGAGCTGTTACTTACCAAAAAACTAATTATTCATGCAGTCATCCTCTGTACGTAAATACATTCGGTGAGAAGAATGCTAAGTGCACAGCACTAGCGATTTTCTTCTAGAATATGTCTCCGCTCCCACACATCTCTTGTCAACCTGCTAACGAAAGAAAATGCAATCATTAGCGCAGTCCAAAGTCACCGGAATGTGTAATTTTATCCATATTCTAACGCATGATGAAAAAAATTTAGACATCGAGCTGTTACTTCCCAAAAAATTAATTATTCATGCAGTCATCCCCTGTACGTAGATACATTCGGTGAGAAGAATGCTAGGTGCACAGCACTAGCGATTTTCTTCTAGAATATGTCGCCGCTCCCACACATCTCTTGTCAACCTGCTAACGAAAGAAAATGCAATCATTAGCGCAGCCCAAAGTCACCAGAATGTGTAATTTTATCTATATTCTAACGCATGATGAAAAAAATTTAAACATCAAGTTGTTACTTCCCAAAAAACTAATTATTCATGCAGTCATCCCCTGTACAGTCGGTGAGAAGAATGCTATGTGCACAGCACTAGCGAATTTCTTCTAGAATATGTCGCCGCACCCACACATCCCTTGTCAACCTGCTAACGAAAGAAAATGCAATCATTAGCGCAGTCCAAAGTCACCAGAATGTGTAATTTTATCTATATTCTAACGCAAATGAAAAAAATTTAAACATTGAGCTGTTACTTCCATAAAAACTAATTATTCATGCAGTCATACCCTGTACGTAGATACATTCGGTGAGAAGAATGCTATGTGCACAGCACTAGCGATTTTCTTCTAGAATATGTCGCCGCTCCCACACATCGCTTGTCAACCTGCCAACGAAATAAAATGCAATCATTAGCGCAGTTCACAGTCACCAGAATGTGTAATTTTATCTGTATTCTTAAACCATAATGAAAAAAATTAACGCATCGAGCTGTTACTTACCAAAAAATTAATTATTCATGCAGTCCTCCCCTGTACGTAGATACATTCGGTGAGAAGAATGCTATGTGCACAGCACTAGCGATTTTCTTCTAGAATATGTCGCCACTCCCACACATCTCTTGTCAACCTGCTAACGAAAGAAAATGCAATCATTAGCGCAGTCCAAAGTCATCAGAATGTGTAATTTTATCTGTATTCTTAAGCCATAATGAAAAAAATTAACGCATCGAGCTGTTACTTACCAAAAAACTAATTATTCATGCAGTCATCCCCTGTACGTAGATACACTCGGTGAGAAGAATGCTATGTGCACAGCACTAGCGATTTTCTTCTAGAATATGTCGCCGCTCCCACACATCTCATGTCAACCTGCTAACGAAAGAAAATGCAATCATTAGTGCAGTCCAAAGTCACCAGAATGTGTAATTTTATCTATATTCTAACGCAAGATGAAAAAAATTTAAACATCGAGCTGTTACTTCCCAAAAAACTAATTATTCATGCAGTCATACCCTGTACGTAGATACATTCGGTGAGAAGAATGCTATGTGCACAGCACTAGCGATTTTCTTCTAGAATATGTCGCCGCTCCCACACATCTCTTGTCAACCTGCTAACAAATGAAAATGCAATCATCAGCGCAGTCTAAAGTCAACAAAATGTGTAATTTTATCTGTATTCTTAAACCATAACGAAAACAATTAACGCATCGAGCTGTTACTTACCAAAAAACTAATTATTCATGCAGTCATCCCCTGTACGTAGATACATTCGGTGAGAAGAATGCTATGTGCACAGCACTAGCGATTTTCTTCTAAAATATGTCGCCGCTCCCACACGTCTCTTGTCAACCTGCTAACGAAAGAAAATGCAATCATTAGCGCAGTCCAAAGTCACCAGAATGTGTAATTTTATCTATATTCTAACGCATAATGAGAAAAATTTAAACATTGAGCTGTTACTTCCCAAAAAACTAATTATTCATGCAGTCATAGCCTGTACGTAGATACATTCGGTGAGAAGAATGCTATGTGCACAGCACTAACGATTTTCTTCTAGAATATGTCGCCGCTCCCACACGTCACTTGTCAACCTGCCAACGATAGAAAATGCAATCATTAGCGCAGTCCAAAGTCACCAGAATGTGTAATTATATCTGTATTCTTAAACCATAATGAAAAAAATCAACGCATCGAGCTGTTACTTACCAAAAAAATAATTATTCATGCAGTCATCCCCTGTACGTAGATACATTCGGTGAGAAGAATGCTATGTGCACAGCACTAGCGATTTTCTTCTAGAATATGTCGCCGCTCCCACACATCTCTTGTCAACCTGCTAAAGAAAGAAAATGCAATCATTAGCGCAGTCCAAAGTCACCAGAATGTGTAATTATATCTATATTCTAACGCATGATGAAAAAAATTTAAACATCGAGCTGTTACTTCCCAAAAAAGTAATTATCCATGCAGTTATCCCCTGTACGTAGATACATTCGGTGAGAAGAATGCTATGTGCACAGCACTTGCGATTTTCTTCTAGAATATGTCGCCGCCCCCACACGTCTCTTGTCAACCTGCTAACGAAAGAAAATGCAATCATTAGCGCAGTCCAAAGCCACCAGAACGTGTAATTTTATCTATATTCTAACGCATGATGAAAAAAATTTAAACATCGAGCTGTTACTTCCCAAAAAACTAATTATTCATGCAGTCATCCCCTGTACGTAGATACATTCGGTGAGAAGAATGCTATGTGCACAGCACTAGCGATTTTCTTCTAGAATATGTCGCCGCTCCCACACATCTCTTGTTAACCTGCTAACGAAAGAAAATGCAATCATTAGCGCAGTCCAAAGTCACCAGAATGTGAAATTTTATCTATATTCTAACGCATAATGAAATAAATTTAAACATCGAGCTGTTACTTCCCAAAAAACTAATTATTCATGCAGTCATCCCCTGTACGTAGATACATTCGGTGAGAAGAATGCTGTGTGCACAGCACTAGCGATTGTCTTCTAGAATATGTCGCCGCTCCCACACATCTCTTGTCAACCTGCTAACGAAAGAAAATGCAATCATTAGCGCAGTCCAAAGTCACCAGAATGTGTAGTTTTATCTGTATTCTTAAACCATATTGAAAAAAATTAACGCATCGAGCTGTTACTTACCAAAAAACTAATTATTCATGCAGTCATCCCCTGTACGTAGATACATTCGGTGAGAAGAATGCTATGTGCACAGCACTAGCGATTTTCTTCTAGAATATGTCGCCGCTCCCACACATCTATTGTCAACCTGCTAACGAAAGAAAATGCAATCATTAGCGCAGTCCAAAGTCACCAGAATGTGTAATTTTATCTATATTCTAACGCATGATGAAAAAAATTTAAACATCGAGCTGTTACTTCCCAAAAAACTAATTATTCATGCAGTCATCCCCTGTACGTAGATACATTCGGTGAGAAGAATGCTATGTGCACAGCACTAGCGATTTTCTTCTAGAATATGTCGCCGCTCCCACACATCTCTTGTCAACCTGCTAACGAAAGAAAATGCAATCATTAGCGCAGTCCAAAGTCACCAGAATGTGTAATTTTATCTGTATTCTTAAACCATAATGAAAAAATTAACGCATCGAGCTGTTACTTACCAAAAAACTAATTATTCATGCAGTCATCCCCTGTACGTAGATACATTCGGTGAGAAGAATGCTATGTGCACAGCACTAGTGATTTTCTTCTAAAATATGTCGCCGCTCCCACACGTCTCTTGTCAACCTGCTAACGAAAGAAAATGCAATCATTAGCGCAGTCCAAAGTCACCAGAATGTGTAATTTTATCTATATTCTAACGCATAATGAAAAAAATTTAAACATTGAGCTGTTACTTCCCAAAAAACTAATTATTCATGCAGTCATACCCTGTACGTAGATACATTCGGTGAGAAGAATGCTATGTGCACAGCACTAACGATTTTCTTCTAGAATATGTCGCCGCTCCCACACGTCTCTTGTCAACCTGCCAACGATAGAAAATGCAATCATTAGCGCAGTCCAAAGTCACCAGAATGTGTAATTTTATCTGTATTCTTAAACCATAATGAAAAAAATCAACGCATCGAGCTGTTACTTACCAAAAAAATAATTATTCATGCAGTCATCCCCTGTACGTAGATACTTTCGGTGAGAAGAATGCTATGTGCACAGCACTAGCGATTTTCTTCTAGAATATGTCGCCGCTCCCACACATCTCTTGTCAACCTGCTAAAGAAAGAAAATGCAATCATTAGCGCAGTCCAAAGTCACCAGAATGTGTAATTATATCTATATTCTAACGCATGATGAAAAAAATTTAAACATCGAGCTCTTACTTCCCAAAAAACTAATTATTCATGCAGTCATCCCCTGTACGTAGATACATTCGGTGAGAAGAATGATATGTGCACAGCACTAGCGATTTTCTTCTAGACTATGTCACCGCTCCCACACATCTCTTGTCAACCTGCTAACGAAAGAAAATGCAATCATTAGCGCAGTCCAAAGTCACCAGAATGTGTAATTTTAACTATATTCTAACGCATAATGAAAAAAATTTAAACATTGAGCTGTTACTTCCCAAAAAACTAATTATTCATGCATTCATCCCCTGTACGTAGATACATTCGGTGAGAAGAATGCTATGTGCACAGCACTAACGATTTTCTTCTAGAATATGTCGCCGCTCCCACACATCTCTTGTCAACCTGCTAACGAAAGAAAATGCAATCATTAGCGCAGTCCAAAGTCACCAGAATGTGTAATTTTATCTGTATTCTTAAACCATAATGAAAAAAATTAACGCATCGAGCTGTTACTTACCAAAAAATTAATTATTCATGCAGTCACCCCCTGTACGTAGATACATTCGGTGAGAAGAATGCTATGTGCACAGCACTAGCGATTTTCTTCTAGAATATGTCGCTGCTCCCACACATCTCTTGTCAACCTGCTAACGAAAGAAAATGCAATCATTAGTGCAGTCCAAAGTCACCAGAATGTGTAATTTTATCTATATTCTAACGCATAATGAAATAAATTTAAACATCGAGCTGTTACTTACCAAAAAACTAATTATTCATGCAGTCATCCCCTGTACGTAGATACATTCGGTGAGAAGAATGCTGTGTGCACAGCACTAGCGATTGTCTTCTAGAATATGTCGCCGCTCCCACACATCTCTTGTCAACCTGCTAACGAAAGAAAATGCAATCATTAGCGCAGTCCAAAGTCACCAGAATGTGTAGTTTTATCTGTATTCTTAAACCATATTGAAAAAAATTTACGCATCGAGCTGTTACTTACCAAAAAACTAATTATTCATGCAGTCATCCCCTGTACGTAGATACATTCGGTGAGAAGAATGCTATGTGCACAGCACTAGCGATTTTCTTCTAGAATATGTCGCCGCTCCCACAGATCTCTTGTCAACCTGCTAACGAAAGAAAATGCAATCATTAGCGCAGTCCAAAGTCACCAGAATGTGTAATTTTATCTATATTCTAACGCATAATGAAAAAAATTTAAACATCGAGCTGTTACTTCCCAAAAAACTAATTATTCATGCAGTCATCCCCTGTACGTAGATACATTCGGTGAGAAGAATGCTATGTGCACAGCATTAGCGATTTTCTTCTAGAATATGTCGCCGCTCCCACACATCTCTTGTCAACCTGCTAACGAAAGAAAATGCAATCATTAGCGCAGTCCAAAGTAACCATTATGTGTAGTTTTATCTATATTCTAACGCATGATGAAAAAATTTAAACATCGAGCTGTTACTTCCCAAAAAACTAATTATTCATGCAGTCATCCCCTGTACGTAGATACATTCGGTGAGAAGAATGCTATGTGCACAGCACTAGCGATTGTCTTCTAGAATATGTCGCCGCTCCCACACATCTCATGTCAACCTGCTAACGAAAGAAAATGCAAACATTAGCGCAGTCCAAAGTAACCAGAATGTGTAATTTTATCTATATTCTAACGCATAATGAAAAAAATTTAAACATCGAGCTGTTACTTCCCAAAAAACTAATTATTCATGCAGTCATACCCTGTACGTAGATACATTCGGTGAGAAGAATGCTATGTGCACAGCACTAGCGATTTCCTTCTAGAATATGTCGCCGCTCCCACACATCTCTTGTCAACCTGCTAACAAATGAAAATGCAATCATCAGCGCAGTCTAAAGTCAACAAAATGTGTAATTTTATCTGTATTCTTAAACCATAACGAAAACAATTAACGCATCGAGCTGTTACTTACCAAAAAACTAATTATTCATGCAGTCATCCCCTGTACGTAGATACATTCGGTGAGAAGAATGCTATGTGCACAGCACTAGCGATTTTCTTCTAAAATATGTCGCCGCTCCCACACGTCTCTTGTCAACCTGCTAACGAAAGAAAATGCAATCATTAGCGCAGTCCAAAGTCACCAGAATGTGTAATTTTATCTATATTCTAACGCATAATGAGAAAAATTTAAACATTGAGCTGTTACTTCCCAAAAAACTAATTATTCATGCAGTCATACCCTGTACGTAGATACATTCGGTGAGAATAATGCTATGTGCACAGCACTAACGATTTTCTTCTAGAATATGTCGCCGCTCCCACACGTCACTTGTCAACCTGCCAACGATAGAAAATGCAATCATTAGCGCAGTCCAAAGTCACCAGAATGTGTAATTTTATCTGTATTCTTAAACCATAATGAAAAAAATCAACGCATCGAGCTGTTACTTACCAAAAAAATAATTATTCATGCAGTCATCCCCTGTACGTAGATACATTCGGTGAGAAGAATGCTATGTGCACAGCACTAGCGATTTTCTTCTAGAATATGTCGCCGCTCCCACACATCTCTTGTCAACCTGCTAAAGAAAGAAAATGCAATCATTAGCGCAGTCCAAAGTCACCAGAATGTGTAATTATATCTATATTCTAACGCATGATGAAAAAAATTTAAACATCGAGCTGTTACTTCCCAAAAAAGTAATTATCCATGCAGTTATCCCCTGTACGTAGATACATTCGATGAGAAGAATGCTATGTGCACAGCACTTGCGATTTTCTTCTAGAATATGTCGCCGCCCCCACACGTCTCTTGTCAACCTGCTAACGAAAGAAAATGCAATCATTAGCGCAGTCCAAAGCCACCAGAACGTGTAATTTTATCTATATTCTAACGCATGATGAAAAAAATTTAAACATCGAGCTGTTACTTCCCAAAAAACTAATTATTCATGCAGTCATCCCCTGTACGTAGATACATTCGGTGAGAAGAATGCTATGTGCACAGCACTAGCGATTTTCTTCTAGAATATGTCGCCGCTCCCACACATCTCTTGTTAACCTGCTAACGAAAGAAAATGCAATCATTAGCGCAGTCCAAAGTCACCAGAATGTGAAATTTTATCTATATTCTAACGCATAATGAAATAAATTTAAACATCGAGCTGTTACTTCCCAAAAAACTAATTATTCATGCAGTCATCCCCTGTACGTAGATACATTCGGTGAGAAGAATGCTGTGTGCACAGCACTAGCGATTGTCTTCTAGAATATGTCGCCGCTCCCACACATCTCTTGTCAACCTGCTAACGAAAGAAAATGCAATCATTAGCGCAGTCCAAAGTCACCAGAATGTGTAGTTTTATCTGTATTCTTAAACCATATTGAAAAAAATTAACGCATCGAGCTGTTACTTACCAAAAAACTAATTATTCATGCAGTCATCCCCTGTACGTAGATACATTCGGTGAGAAGAATGCTATGTGCACAGCACTAGCGATTTTCTTCTAGAATATGTCGCCGCTCCCACACATCTATTGTCAACCTGCTAACGAAAGAAAATGCAATCATTAGCGCAGTCCAAAGTCACCAGAATGTGTAATTTTATCTATATTCTAACGCATGATGAAAAAAATTTAAACATCGAGCTGTTACTTCCCAAAAAACTAATTATTCATGCAGTCATCCCCTGTACGTAGATACATTCGGTGAGAAGAATGCTATGTGCACAGCACTAGCGATTTTCTTCTAGAATATGTCGCCGCTCCCACACATCTCTTGTCAACCTGCTAACGAAAGAAAATGCAATCATTAGCGCAGTCCAAAGTCACCAGAATGTGTAATTTTATCTGTATTCTTAAACCATAATGAAAAAATTAACGCATCGAGCTGTTACTTACCAAAAAACTAATTATTCATGCAGTCATCCCCTGTACGTAGATACATTCGGTGAGAAGAATGCTATGTGCACAGCACTAGTGATTTTCTTCTAAAATATGTCGCCGCTCCCACACGTCTCTTGTCAACCTGCTAACGAAAGAAAATGCAATCATTAGCGCAGTCCAAAGTCACCAGAATGTGTAATTTTATCTATATTCTAACGCATAATGAAAAAAATTTAAACATTGAGCTGTTACTTCCCAAAAAACTAATTATTCATGCAGTCATACCCTGTACGTAGATACATTCGGTGAGAAGAATGCTATGTGCACAGCACTAACGATTTTCTTCTAGAATATGTCGCCGCTCCCACACGTCTCTTGTCAACCTGCCAACGATAGAAAATGCAATCATTAGCGCAGTCCAAAGTCACCAGAATGTGTAATTTTATCTGTATTCTTAAACCATAATGAAAAAAATCAACGCATCGAGCTGTTACTTACCAAAAAAATAATTATTCATGCAGTCATCCCCTGTACGTAGATACTTTCGGTGAGAAGAATGCTATGTGCACAGCACTAGCGATTTTCTTCTAGAATATGTCGCCGCTCCCACACATCTCTTGTCAACCTGCTAAAGAAAGAAAATGCAATCATTAGCGCAGTCCAAAGTCACCAGAATGTGTAATTATATCTATATTCTAACGCATGATGAAAAAAATTTAAACATCGAGCTCTTACTTCCCAAAAAACTAATTATTCATGCAGTCATCCCCTGTACGTAGATACATTCGGTGAGAAGAATGATATGTGCACAGCACTAGCGATTTTCTTCTAGACTATGTCACCGCTCCCACACATCTCTTGTCAACCTGCTAACGAAAGAAAATGCAATCATTAGCGCAGTCCAAAGTCACCAGAATGTGTAATTTTAACTATATTCTAACGCATAATGAAAAAAATTTAAACATTGAGCTGTTACTTCCCAAAAAACTAATTATTCATGCATTCATCCCCTGTACGTAGATACATTCGGTGAGAAGAATGCTATGTGCACAGCACTAACGATTTTCTTCTAGAATATGTCGCCGCTCCCACACATCTCTTGTCAACCTGCTAACGAAAGAAAATGCAATCATTAGCGCAGTCCAAAGTCACCAGAATGTGTAATTTTATCTGTATTCTTAAACCATAATGAAAAAAATTAACGCATCGAGCTGTTACTTACCAAAAAATTAATTATTCATGCAGTCACCCCCTGTACGTAGATACATTCGGTGAGAAGAATGCTATGTGCACAGCACTAGCGATTTTCTTCTAGAATATGTCGCTGCTCCCACACATCTCTTGTCAACCTGCTAACGAAAGAAAATGCAATCATTAGTGCAGTCCAAAGTCACCAGAATGTGTAATTTTATCTATATTCTAACGCATAATGAAATAAATTTAAACATCGAGCTGTTACTTACCAAAAAACTAATTATTCATGCAGTCATCCCCTGTACGTAGATACATTCGGTGAGAAGAATGCTGTGTGCACAGCACTAGCGATTGTCTTCTAGAATATGTCGCCGCTCCCACACATCTCTTGTCAACCTGCTAACGAAAGAAAATGCAATCATTAGCGCAGTCCAAAGTCACCAGAATGTGTAGTTTTATCTGTATTCTTAAACCATATTGAAAAAAATTTACGCATCGAGCTGTTACTTACCAAAAAACTAATTATTCATGCAGTCATCCCCTGTACGTAGATACATTCGGTGAGAAGAATGCTATGTGCACAGCACTAGCGATTTTCTTCTAGAATATGTCGCCGCTCCCACAGATCTCTTGTCAACCTGCTAACGAAAGAAAATGCAATCATTAGCGCAGTCCAAAGTCACCAGAATGTGTAATTTTATCTATATTCTAACGCATAATGAAAAAAATTTAAACATCGAGCTGTTACTTCCCAAAAAACTAATTATTCATGCAGTCATCCCCTGTACGTAGATACATTCGGTGAGAAGAATGCTATGTGCACAGCATTAGCGATTTTCTTCTAGAATATGTCGCCGCTCCCACACATCTCTTGTCAACCTGCTAACGAAAGAAAATGCAATCATTAGCGCAGTCCAAAGTAACCATTATGTGTAGTTTTATCTATATTCTAACGCATGATGAAAAAATTTAAACATCGAGCTGTTACTTCCCAAAAAACTAATTATTCATGCAGTCATCCCCTGTACGTAGATACATTCGGTGAGAAGAATGCTATGTGCACAGCACTAGCGATTGTCTTCTAGAATATGTCGCCGCTCCCACACATCTCATGTCAACCTGCTAACGAAAGAAAATGCAAACATTAGCGCAGTCCAAAGTAACCAGAATGTGTAATTTTATCTATATTCTAACGCATAATGAAGAAAATTTAAACATCGAGCTGTTACTTCCCAAAAAACTAATTATTCATATAGTCATCCCCTGTACGTAGATTCATTCTGTGAGAAGAATGCTATGTGCACAGCACTAGCGATTTTCTTCTAGAATATGTCGCCGCTCCCACACATCTCTTGTCAACCTGCTAACGAAAGAAAATGGAATCATTAGCGCAGTCTAAAGTCACCAGAATGTTTAATTTTATCTGTATTCATAAACCATAATGAAAAAAATTAACGCATCGAGCTGTTACTTACCAAAAAACTAATTCTTTCATGCAGTCATCCCCTGTACGTAGATACATTCGGTGAGAAGAATGCTATGTGCACAGCACTAGCGATTTTCTCCTAGAATATGTCGCCGCTCCCACACATCTCTTGTCAACCTGCTAACGAAAGAAAATGTAATCATTAGCGCAGTCCAAAGTCACCAGAATGTGTAATTTTATCTATATTTTAATGCATAATGAAAAAATTTAAACATTGAGCTGTTACTTCCCAAAAAACTAATTTTCCATGCAGTTATCCGCTGTACGTAGATACATTCGGTGAGAAGAATGCTATGTGCACAGCACTAGCGATTTCCTTCTAGAATATGTCGCCGCTCCCACATATCTCTTGTCAACCTGCTACCGAAGGAAAATGCAATCATTAGCGCAGTCCAAAGTCACCAGAATGTGTAATTTTATCTGTATTCTTAAACCATAATGAAAAAAATTAACGCATCGAGCTGTTACTTACCAAAAAAATAATTATTCATGCAGTCCTCCCCTGTACGTAGATACATTCGGTGAGAAGAATGCTATGTGCACAGCACTAGCGATTTTCTTCTAGAATATGTCGCCGCTCCCACACATCCCTTGTCAACCTGCTAACGAAAGAAAATGCAATCATTAGCGCAGTCCAAAGTCACCAGAATGTGTAATTTTATCTATATTCTAACGCATAATGAAAAAAATTTAAACATTGAGCTGTTACTTCCCAAAAAACTAATTATTCATGCAGTCATACCCTGTACGTAGATACATTCGGTGAGAAGAATGCTATGTGCACAGCACTAACGATTGTCTTCTAGAATATGTCGCCGCTCCCACACATCTCTTGTCAACCTGCTAACGAATGAAAATGCAATCATTAGCGCAGTCCAAAGTCATCAGAATGTGTAATTTTATCTGTTTTCTTAAGCCATAATGAAAAAAATTAACGCATCGAGCTGTTACTTACCAAAAAACTAATTATTCATGCAGTCATCCCCCGTACGTAGATACATTCGGTGAGAAGAATGCTATGTGCACAGCACTAGCGATTTTCTTCTAGAATATGTCGCCGCTCCCACACATCTCTTGTCAACCTGCTAACGAAAGAAAATGCAATCATTAGCGCAGTCCAAAGTCACCAGAATGTGTAATTTTATCTATATTCTAACGCATGATGAATAAATTTAAACATCGAGCTGTTACTTACCAAAAAACTAATTATTCATGCAGTCATCCCCTGTACGTAGATACATTCGGTGAGAAGAATGCTATGTGCACAGCACTAGCGATTTTCTTCTAGAATATGTCGCCGCTCCCACACATCTTTTGTCAACCTGATAACGAAGGAAAATGCAATCATTAGCGCAGTCCAAAGTCACCAGAATGTGTAATTTTATCTGTATTCTTAAACCATAATGGAAAAAATTTAAACATCGAGCTGTTACTTCCCAAAAAACTAATTATTCATGCAGTCATACCCTGTACGTAGATACATTCGGTGAGAAGAATGCTATGTGCACAGCACTAACGATTTTCTTCTAGAATATGTCGCCGCTCCCACACGTCTCTTGTCAACCTGCCAACGATAGAAAATGCAATCATTAGCGCAGTCCAAAGTCACCAGAATGTGTAATTTTATCTGTATTCTTAAACCATAATGAAAAAAATCAACGCATCGAGCTGTTACTTACCAAAAAAATAATTATTCATGCAGTCATCCCCTGTACGTAGATACTTTCGGTGAGAAGAATGCTATGTGCACAGCACTAGCGATTTTCTTCTAGAATATGTCGCCGCTCCCACACATCTCTTGTCAACCTGCTAAAGAAAGAAAATGCAATCATTAGCGCAGTCCAAAGTCACCAGAATGTGTAATTATATCTATATTCTAACGCATGATGAAAAAAATTTAAACATCGAGCTGTTACTTCCCAAAAAAGTAATTATCCATTCAGTTATCCCCTGTACGTAGATACATTCGGTGAGAAGAATGCTATGTGCACAGCACTTGCGATTTTCTTCTAGAATATGTCGCCGCTCCCACACGTCTCTTGTCAACCTGCTAACGAAAGAAAATGCAATCATTAGCGCAGTCCAAAGCCACCAGAACGTGTAATTTTATCTATATTCTAACGCATGATGAAAAAAATTTAAACATCGAGCTCTTACTTCCCAAAAAACTAATTATTCATGCAGTCATCCCCTGTACGTAGATACATTCGGTGAGAAGAATGCTATGTGCACAGCACTAGCGATTTTCTTCTAGACTATGTCACCGCTCCCACACATCTCTTGTCAACCTGCTAACGAAAGAAAATGCAATCATTAGCGCAGTCCAAAGTCACCAGAATGTGTAATTTTATCTATATTCTAACGCATAATGAAAAAAATTTAAACATTGAGCTGTTACTTCCCAAAAAACTAATTATTCATGCAGTTATACCCTGTACGTAGATACATTCGGTGAGAAGAATGCTATGTGCACAGCACTAACGATTTTCTTCTAGAATATGTCGCCGCTCCCACACATCTCTTGTCAACCTGCTAACGAAAGAAAATGCAATCATTAGCGCAGTCCAAAGTCACCAGAATGTGTAATTTTATCTGTATTCTTAAACCATAATGAAAAAAATTAACGCATCGAGCTGTTACTTACCAAAAAATTAATTATTCATGCAGTCACCCCCTGTACGTAGATACATTCGGTGAGAAGAATGCTATGTGCACAGCACTAGCGATTTTCTTCTAGAATATGTCGCTGCTCCCACACATCTCTTGTTAACCTGCTAACGAAAGAAAATGCAATCATTAGTGCAGTCCAAAGTCACCAGAATGTGTAATTTTATCTATATTCTAACTCATAATGAAATAAATTTAAACATCGAGCTGTTACTTACCAAAAAACTAATTATTCATGCAGTCATCCCCTGTACGTAGATACATTCGGTGAGAAGAATGCTGTGTGCACAGCACTAGCGATTGTCTTCTAGAATATGTCGCCGCTCCCACACATCTCTTGTCAACCTGCTAACAAAAGAAAATGCAATCATTAGCGCAGTCCAAAGTCACCAGAATGTGTAGTTTTATCTGTATTCTTAAACCATATTGAAAAAAATTTACGCATTGAGCTGTTACTTACCAAAAAACTAATTATTCATGCAGTCATCCCCTGTACGTAGATACATTCGGTGAGAAGAATGCTATGTGCACAGCACTAGCGATTTTCTTCTAGAATATGTCGCCGCTCCCACAGATCTCTTGTCAACCTGCTAACGAAAGAAAATGCAATCATTAGCGCAGTCCAAAGTCACCAGAATGTGTAATTTTATCTATATTCTAACGCATAATGAAAAAAATTTAAACATCGAGCTGTTACTTTCCAAAAAACTAATTATTCATGCAGTCATCCCCTGTACGTAGATACATTCGGTGAGAAGAATGCTATGTGCACAGCACTAACGATTTTCTTCTAGAATATGTCGCCGCTCCCACACATCTCTTGTCAACCTGCTAACGAAAGAAAATGCAATCATTAGCGCAGTCCAAAGTAACCATTATGTGTAGTTTTATCTATATTCTAACGCATGATGAAAAAATTTAAACATCGAGCTGTTACTTCCCAAAAAACTAATTATTCATGCAGTCATCCCCTGTACGTAGATACATTCGGTGAGAAGAATGCTATGTGCACAGCACTAGCGATTGTCTTCTAGAATATGTCGCCGCTCCCACACATCTCATGTCAACCTGCTAACGAAAGAAAATGCAAACATTAGCGCAGTCCAAAGTAACCAGAATGTGTAATTTTATCTATATTCTAATGCATAATGAAAAAAATTTAAACATCGAGCTGTTACTTCCCAAAAAACTAATTATTCATATAGTCATCCCCTGTACGTAGATTCATTCTGTGAGAAGAATGCTATGTGCACAGCACTAGCGATTTTCTTCTAGAATATGTCGCCGCTCCCACACATCTCGTCAACCTGCTAACGAAAGAAAATGGAATCATTAGCGCAGTCTAAAGTCACCAGAATGTTTAATTTTATCTGTATTCATAAACCATAATGAAAAAAATTAACGCATCGAGCTGTTACTTACCAAAAAACTAATTCTTTCATGCAGTCATCCCCTGTACGTAGATACATTCGGTGAGAAGAATGCTATGTGCACAGCACTAGCGATTTTCTCCTAGAATATGTCGCCGCTCCCACACATCTCTTGTCAACCTGCTAACGAAAGCAAATGTAATCATTAGCGCAGTCCAAAGTCACCAGAATGTGTAATTTTATCTATATTTTAATGCATAATGAAAAAATTTAAACATTGAGCTGTTACTTCCCAAAAAACTAATTTTCCATGCAGTTATCCGCTGTACGTAGATACATTCGGTGAGAAGAATGCTATGTGCACAGCACTAGCGATTTCCTTCTAGAATATGTCGCCGCTCCCACATATCTCTTGTCAACCTGCTAACGAAGGAAAATGCAATCATTAGCGCAGTCCAAAGTCAGCAGAATGTGTAATTTTATCTGTATTCTTAAACCATAATGAAAAAAATTAACGCATCGAGCTGTTACTTACCAAAAAAATAATTATTCATGCAGTCCTCCCCTGTACGTAGATACATTCGGTGAGAAGAATGCTATGTGCACAGCACTAGCGATTTTCTTCTAGAATATGTCGCCGCTCCCACACATCCCTTGTCAACCTGCTAACGAAAGAAAATGCAATCATTAGCGCAGTCCAAAGTCACCAGAATGTGTAATTTTATCTATATTCTAACGCATAATGAAAAAAATTTAAACATTGAGCTGTTACTTCCCAAAAAACTAATTATTCATGCAGTCATACCCTGTACGTAGATACATTCGGTGAGAAGAATGCTATGTGCACAGCACTAACGATTGTCTTCTAGAATATGTCGCCGCTCCCACACATCTCTTGTCAACCTGCTAACGAATGAAAATGCAATCATTAGCGCAGTCCAAAGTCACCAGAATGTGTAATTTTATCTGTATTCATAAACCATAATGAAAAAAATTAACGCATCGAGCTGTTACTTACCAAAAAATTAATTATTCATGCAGTCATCCCCTGTACGTAGATACATTCGGTGAGAAGAATGCTATGTGCACAGCACTAGCGATTTTCTACTAGAATATGTCGCCGCTCCCACACATCTCTTGTCAACCTGCTAACGAAAGAAAATGCAATCATTAGCGCAGTCCAAAGTCATCAGAATGTGTAATTTTATCTGTATTCTTAAGCCATAATGAAAAAAATTAACGCATCGAGCTGTTACTTACCAAAAAACTAATTATTCATGCAGTCATCCCCCGTACGTAGATACATTCGGTGAGAAGAATGCTATGTGCACAGCACTAGCGATTTTCTTCTAGAATATGTCGCCGCTCCCACACATCTCTAGTCAACCTGCTAACGAAAGAAAATGCAATCATTAGCGCAGTCCAAAGTCACCAGAATGTGTAATTTTATCTATATTCTAACGCATGATGAATAAATTTAAACATCGAGCTGTTACTTACCAAAAAACTAATTATTCATGCAGTCATCCCCTGTACGTAGATACATTCGGTGAGAAGAATGCTATGTGCACAGCACTAGCGATTTTCTTCTAGAATATGTCGCCGCTCCCACACATCTCTTGTCAACCTGATAACGAAGGAAAATGCAATCATTAGCGCAGTCCAAAGTCACCAGAATGTGTAATTTTATCTGTATTCTTAAACCATAATGGAAAAAATTTAAACATCGAGCTGTTACTTCCCAAAAAACTAATTATTCATGCAATCATCCCCTATACGTAGATACATTCGGTGAGAAGAATGCTATGTGCACAGCACTAGCGATTTTCTTCTAGAATATGTTGCCGCTCCCACACATCTCTTGTCAACCTGCTAACGACAGAAAATGCAATCATTAGCGCAGTCCAAAGTCACCAGAATGTGTAATTTTATCTGTATTCTTAAACCATAATGAAAAAAATTAACGCATGGAGCTGTTACATACCAAAAAATTAATTATTCATGCAGTCATCCCCTGTACGTAGATACATTCGGTGAGAAGAATGCTATGTGCACAGCACTAGCGATTTTCTTCTAGAATATGTCGCCGCTCCCACACGTCTCTTGTCAACCTGCCAACGATAGAAAATGCAATCATTAGCGCAGTCCAAAGTCACCAGAATGTGTAATTTTATCTGTATTCTTAAACCATAATGAAAAAAATCAACGCATCGAGCTGTTACTTACCAAAAAAATAATTATTCATGCAGTCATCCCCTGTACGTAGATACTTTCGGTGAGAAGAATGCTATGTGCACAGCACTAGCGATTTTCTTCTAGAATATGTCGCCGCTCCCACACATCTCTTGTCAACCTGCTAAAGAAAGAAAATGCAATCATTAGCGCAGTCCAAAGTCACCAGAATGTGTAATTATATCTATATTCTAACGCATGATGAAAAAAATTTAAACATCGAGCTGTTACTTCCAAAAAAGTAATTATCCATTCAGTTATCCCCTGTACGTAGATACATTCGGTGAGAAGAATGCTATGTGCACAGCACTTGCGATTTTCTTCTAGAATATGTCGCCGCTCCCACACGTCTCTTGTCAACCTGCTAACGAAAGAAAATGCAATCATTAGCGCAGTCCAAAGCCACCAGAACGTGTAATTTTATCTATATTCTAACGCATGATGAAAAAAATTTAAACATCGAGCTCTTACTTCCCAAAAAACTAATTATTCATGCAGTCATCCCCTGTACGTAGATACATTCGGTGAGAAGAATGCTATGTGCACAGCACTAGCGATTTTCTTCTAGAATATGTCACCGCTCCCACACATCTCTTGTCAACCTGCTAACGAAAGAAAATGCAATCATTACCGCAGTCCAAAGTCACCAGAATGTGTAATTTTATCTATATTCTAACGCATAATGAAAAAAATTTAAACATTGAGCTGTTACTTCCCAAAAAACTAATTATTCATGCAGTTATACCCTGTACGTAGATACATTCGGTGAGAAGAATGCTATGTGCACAGCACTAACGATTTTCTTCTAGAATATGTCGCCGCTCCCACACATCTCTTGTCAACCTGCTAACGAAAGAAAATGCAATCATTAGCGCAGTCCAAAGTCACCAGAATGTGTAATTTTATCTGTATTCTTAAACCATAATGAAAAAAATTAACGCATCGAGCTGTTACTTACCAAAAAATTAATTATTCATGCAGTCACCCCCTGTACGTAGATACATTCGGTGAGAAGAATGCTATGTGCACAGCACTAGCGATTTTCCTCTAGAATATGTCGCTGCTCCCACACATCTCTTGTCAACCTGCTAACGAAAGAAAATGCAATCATTAGTGCAGTCCAAAGTCACCAGAATGTGTAATTTTATCTATATTCTAACGCATAATGAAATAAATTTAAACATCGAGCTGTTACTTACCAAAAAACTAATTATTCATGCAGTCATCCCCTGTACGTAGATACATTCGGTGAGAAGAATGCTGTGTGCACAGCACTAGCGATTGTCTTCTAGAATATGTCGCCGCTCCCACACATCTCTTGTCAACCTGCTAACGAAAGAAAATGCAATCATTAGCGCAGTCCAAAGTCACCAGAATGTGTAGTTTTATCTGTATTCTTAAACCATATTGAAAAAAATTAACGCATCGAGCTTGTACTTACCAAAAAACTAATTATTCATGCAGTCATCCCCTGTACGTAGATACATTCGGTGAGAAGAATGCTATGTGCACAGCACTAGCGATTTTCTTCTAGAATATGTCGCCGCTCCCACAGATCTCTTGTCAACCTGCTAACGAAAGAAAATGCAATCATTAGCGCAGTCCAAAGTCACCAGAATGTGTAATTTTATCTATATTCTAACGCATAATGAAAAAAATTTAAACATCGAGCTGTTACTTTCCAAAAAACTAATTATTCATGCAGTCATCCCCTGTACGTAGATACATTCGGTGAGAAGAATGCTATGTGCACAGCACTAGCGATTTTCTTCTAGAATATGTCGCCGCTCCCACACATCTCTTGTCAACCTGCTAACGAAAGAAAATGCAATCATTAGTGCAGTCCAAAGTCACCAGAATGTGTAATTTTATCTATATTCTAACGCAAGATGAAAAAAATTTAAACATCGAGCTGTTACTTCCCAAAAAACTAATTATTCATGCAGTCATACCCTGTACGTAGATACATTCGGTGAGAAGAATGCTATGTGCACAGCACTAGCGATTTTCTTCTAGAATATGTCGCCGCTCCCACACATCTCTTGTCAACCTGCTAACAAATGAAAATGCAATCATTAGCGCAGTCTAAAGTCAACAAAATGTGTAATTTTATCTGTATTCTTAAACCATAACGAAAACAATTAACGCATCGAGCTGTTACTTACCAAAAAACTAATTATTCATGCAGTCATCCCCTGTACGTAGATACATTCGGTGAGAAGAATGCTATGTGCACAGCACTAGCGATTTTCTTCTAAAATATGTCGCCGCTCCCACACGTCTCTTGTCAACCTGCCAACGATAGAAAATGCAATCATTAGCGCAGTCCAAAGTCACCAGAATGTGTAATTTTATCTGTATTCTTAAACCATAATGAAAAAAATTAACGCATCGAGCTGTTACTTACCAAAAAAATAATTATTCATGCAGTCATCCCCTGTACGTAGATACATTCGGTGAGAAGAATGCTATGTGCACAGCACTAGCGATTTTCTTCTAGAATATGTCGCCGCTCCCACACATCTCTTGTCAACCTGCTAAAGAAAGAAAATGCAATCATTAGCGCAGTCCAAAGTCACCAGAATGTGTAATTATATCTATATTCTAACGCATGATGAAAAAAATTTAAACATCGAGCTGTTACTTCCCAAAAAAGTAATTATCCATGCAGTTATCCCCTGTACGTAGATACATTCGGTGAGAAGAATGCTATGTGCACAGCACTTGCGATTTTCTTCTAGAATATGTCGCCGCTCCCACACGTCTCTTGTCAACCTGCTAACGAAAGAAAATGCAATCATTAGCGCAGTCCAAAGCCACCAGAACGTGTAATTTTATCTATATTCTTACGCATGATGAAAAAAATTTAAACATCGAGCTGTTACTTCCCAAAAAACTAATTATTCATGCAGTCATCCCCTGTACGTAGATACATTCGGTGAGAAGAATGCTATGTGCACAGCACTAGCGATTTTCTTCTAGAATATGTCGCCGCTCCCACACATCTCTTGTCAACCTGCTAACGAAAGAAAATGCAATCATTAGCGCAGTCCAAAGTCACCAGAATGTGTAATTTTATCTATATTCTAACGCATAATGAAATAAATTTAAACATCGAGCTGTTACTTCCCAAAATACTAATTATTCATGCAGTCATCCCCTGTACGTAGATACGTTCGGTGAGAAGAATGCTGTGTGCACAGCACTAGCGATTGTCTTCTAGAATATGTCGCCGCTCCCACACATCTCTTGTCAACCTGCTAACGAAAGAAAATGCAATCATTAGCGCAGTCCAAAGTCACCAGAATGTGTAATTTTATCTGTATTCTTAAACCATAATGAAAAAAATTAACGCATCGAGCTGTTACTTACCAAAATATTAATTATTCATGCAGTCATCCCCTGTACGTAGATACATTCAGTGAGAAGAATGCTATGTGCACAGCACTAGCGATTTTCTTCTAGAATATGTCGCCGCTCCCACACATCTCTTGTCAACCTGCTAACGAAAGAAAATGCAATCATTAGTGCAGTCCAAAGTCACCAGAATGTGTAATTTTATCTATATTCTAACGCATAATGAAATAAATTTAAACATCGAGCTGTTACTTCCCAAAAAACTAATTATTCATGCAGTCATCCCCTGTACGTAGATACATTCGGTGAGAAGAATGCTGTGTGCACAGCACTAGCGATTGTCTTCTAGAATATGTCGCCGCTCCCACACATCTCTTGTCAACCTGCTAACGAAAGAAAATGCAATCATTAGCGCAGTCCAAAGTCACCAGAATGTGTAGTTTTATCTGTATTCTTAAACCATATTGAAAAAAATTAACGCATCGAGCTGTTACTTACCAAAAAACTAATTATTCATGCAGTCATCCCCTGTACGTAGATACATTCGGTGAGAAGAATGCTATGTGCACAGCACTAGCGATTTTCTTCTAGAATATGTCGCCACTCCCACAGATCTCTTGTCAACCTGCTAACGAAAGAAAATGCAATCATTAGCGCAGTCCAAAGTCACCAGAATGTGTAATTTTATCTATATTCTAACGCATAATGAAAAAAATTTAAACATCGAGCTGTTACTTTCCAAAAAAACTAATTATTCATGCAGTCATCCCCTGTACGTAGATACATTCGGTGAGAAGAATGCTATGTGCACAGCACTAGCGATTTTCTTCTAGAATATGTCGCCGCTCCCACACATCTCTTGTCAACCTGCTAACGAAAGAAAATGCAATCATTAGCGCAGTCCAAAGTCACCATTATGTGTAGTTTTATCTATATTCTAACGCATGATGAAAAAATTTAAACTTCGAGCTGTTAGTTCCCAAAAAACTAGTTATTCATGCAGTCATCCCCTGTACGTAGATACATTCGGTGAGAAGAATGCTATGTGCACAGCACTAGCGATTGTCTTCTAGAATATGTCGCCGCTCCCACACATCTCATGTCAACCTGCTAACGAAAGAAAATGCAAACATTAGCGCAGTCCAAAGTAACCAGAATGTGTAATTTTATCTATATTCTAACGCATAATGAAAAAAATTTAAACATCGAGCTGTTACTTCCCAAAAAACTAATTATTCATGCAGTCATCCCCTGTACGTAGATTCATTCTGTGAGAAGAATGCTATGTGCACAGCACTAGCGATTTTCTTCTAGAATATGTCGCCGCTCCCACACATCTCTTGTCAACCTGCTAACGAAAGAAAATGGAATCATTAGCGCAGTCCAAAGTCACCAGAATGTTTAATTTTACCTGTATTCATAAACCATAATGAAAAAAATTAACGCATCGAGCTGTTACTTACCAAAAAACTAATTATTCATGCAGTCATCCCCTGTACGTAGATACATTCGGTGAGAAGAATGCTATGTGCACAGCACTAGCGATTTTCTCCTAGAATATGTCGCCGCTCCCACACATCTCTTGTCAACCTGCTAACGAAAGAAAATGTAATCATTAGCGCAGTCCAAAGTCACCAGAATGTGTAATTTTATCTATATTTTAATGCATAATGAAAAAATTTAAACATTTAGCTGTTACTTCCCAAAAAACTAATTTTCCATGCAGTTATCCGCTGTACGTAGATACATTCGGTGAGAAGAATGCTATGTGCACAGCACTAGCGATTTCCTTCTAGAATATGTCGCCGCTCCCACATATCTCTTGTCAACCTGCTAACGAAGGAAAATGCAATCATTAGCGCAGTCCAAAGTCACCAGAATGTGTAATTTTATCTGTATTCTTAAACCATAATGAAAAAAATTAACGCATCGAGCTGTTACTTACCAAAAAAATAATTATTCATGCAGTCCTCCCCTGTACGTAGATACATTCGGTGAGAAGAATGCTATGTGCACAGCACTAGCGATTTTCTTCTAGAATATGTCGCCGCTCCCACACATCCCTTGTCAACCTGCTAACGAAAGAAAATGCAATCATTAGCGCAGTCCAAAGTCACCAGAATGTTTAATTTTATCTATATTCTAACGCATAATGAAAAAAATTTACACATTGAGCTGTTACTTCCCAAAAAACTAATTATTCATGCAGTCATACCCTGTACGTAGATACATTCGGTGAGAAGAATGCTATGTGCACAGCACTAACGATTGTCTTCTAGAATATGTCGCCGCTCCCACACATCTCTTGTCAACCTGCTAACGAAAGAAAATGCAATCATTAGCGCAGTCCAAAGTCACCAGAATGTGTAATTTTATCTGTATTCATAAACCATAATGAAAAAAATTAACGCATCGAGATGTTACTTACCAAAAAAATAATTATTCATGCAGTCATCCCCTGTACGTAGATACATTCGGTGAGAAGAATGCTATGTGCACAGCACTAGCGATTTTCTACTAGAATATGTCGCCGCTTCCACACATCTCTTGTCAACCTGCTAACGAAAGAAAATGCAATCATTAGCGCAGTCCAAAGTCATCAGAATGTGTAATTTTATCTGTATTCTTAAGCCATAATGAAAAAAATTAACGCATCGAGCTGTTACTTACCAAAAAACTAATTATTCATGCAGTCATCCCCCGTACGTAGATACATTCGGTGAGAAGAATGCTATGTGCACAGCACTAGCGATTTTCTTCTAGAATATGTCTCCGCTCCCACACATCTCTTGTCAACCTGCTAACGAAAGAAAATGCAATCATTAGCGCAGTCCAAAGTCACCAGAATGTGTAATTTTATCTATATTCTAACGCATGATGAAAAAATTTAAACATCGAGCTGTTACTTACCAAAAAACTAATTATTCATGCAGTCATCCCCTGTACGTAGATACATTCGGTGAGAAGAATGCTATGTGCACAGCACTAGCGATTTTCTTCTAGAATATGTCGCCGCTCCCACACATCTCTTGTCAACCTGATAACGAAGGAAAATGCAATCATTAGCGCAGTCCAAAGTCACCAGAATGTGTAATTTTATCTGTATTCTTAAACCATAATGGAAAAAATTTAAACATCGAGCTGTTACTTCCCAAAAAACTAATTATTCATGCAATCATCCCCTGTACGTAGATACATTCGGCGAGAAGAATGCTATGTGCATAGCACTAGCGATTTTCTTCTAGAATATGTCGCCGCTCCCACACATCTCTTGTCAACCTGCTAACGACAGAAAATGCAATCATTAGCGCAGTCGAAAGTCATCAGAATGTGTAATTTTATCTGTATTCTTAAACCATTATGAAAAAAATTAACGCATGGAGCTGTTACTTACCAAAAAATTAATTATTCATGCAGTCATCCCCTGTACGTAGATACATTCGGTGAGAAGAATGCTATGTGCACAGCACTAGCGATTTTCTTCTAGACTATGTCGCCGCTCCCACACATCTCTTGTCAACCTGCTAACGAAAGAAAATGCAATCATTAGCGCAGTCCAAAATCACCAGAATGTGTAATTTTATCTATATTCTAACGCATGATGAAAAAATTTAAACATCGAGCTGTTACTTACGAAAAAACTAATTATTCATGCAGTCATCCCCTGTACGTAGATACATTCGGTGAGAAGAATGCTATGTGCACAGCACTAGCGATTTTCTTCTAGAATATGTCGCCGCTCCCACACATCTTTTGTCAACCTGCTAACGAAAGAAAATGCAATCATTAGCGCAGTCCAAAGTCACCAGAATGTGTAATTTTATCTGTATTCCTAAACCATAATGGAAAAAATTTAAACATCAAGCTGTTACTTCCCAAAAAACTAATTATTCATGCAATCATCCCCTGTACGCAGATACATTCGGTGAGAAGAATGCTATGTGCACAGCACTAGCGATTTTCTTCTAGAATATGTCGCCGCTCCCACACATCTCTTGTCAACCTGCTAACGAAAGAAAATGCAATCATTAGCGCAGTCCAAAGTAACCATTATGTGTAGTTTTATCTATATTCTAACGCATGATGAAAAAATTTAAACATCGAGCTGTTACTTCCCAAAAAACTAATTATTCATGCAGTCATCCCCTGTACGTAGATACATTCGGTGAGAAGAATGCTATGTGCACAGCACTAGCGATTGTCTTCTAGAATATGTCGCCGCTCCCACACATCTCATGTCAACCTGCTAACGAAAGAAAATGCAAACATTAGCGCAGTCCAAAGTAACCAGAATGTGTAATTTTATCTATATTCTAATGCATAATGAAAAAAATTTAAACATCGAGCTGTTACTTCCCAAAAAACTAATTATTCATATAGTCATCCCCTGTACGTAGATTCATTCTGTGAGAAGAATGCTATGTGCACAGCACTAGCGATTTTCTTCTAGAATATGTCGCCGCTCCCACACATCTCGTCAACCTGCTAACGAAAGAAAATGGAATCATTAGCGCAGTCTAAAGTCACCAGAATGTTTAATTTTATCTGTATTCATAAACCATAATGAAAAAAATTAACGCATCGAGCTGTTACTTACCAAAAAACTAATTCTTTCATGCAGTCATCCCCTGTACGTAGATACATTCGGTGAGAAGAATGCTATGTGCACAGCACTAGCGATTTTCTCCTAGAATATGTCGCCGCTCCCACACATCTCTTGTCAACCTGCTAACGAAAGCAAATGTAATCATTAGCGCAGTCCAAAGTCACCAGAATGTGTAATTTTATCTATATTTTAATGCATAATGAAAAAATTTAAACATTGAGCTGTTACTTCCCAAAAAACTAATTTTCCATGCAGTTATCCGCTGTACGTAGATACATTCGGTGAGAAGAATGCTATGTGCACAGCACTAGCGATTTCCTTCTAGAATATGTCGCCGCTCCCACATATCTCTTGTCAACCTGCTAACGAAGGAAAATGCAATCATTAGCGCAGTCCAAAGTCAGCAGAATGTGTAATTTTATCTGTATTCTTAAACCATAATGAAAAAAATTAACGCATCGAGCTGTTACTTACCAAAAAAATAATTATTCATGCAGTCCTCCCCTGTACGTAGATACATTCGGTGAGAAGAATGCTATGTGCACAGCACTAGCGATTTTCTTCTAGAATATGTCGCCGCTCCCACACATCCCTTGTCAACCTGCTAACGAAAGAAAATGCAATCATTAGCGCAGTCCAAAGTCACCAGAATGTGTAATTTTATCTATATTCTAACGCATAATGAAAAAAATTTAAACATTGAGCTGTTACTTCCCAAAAAACTAATTATTCATGCAGTCATACCCTGTACGTAGATACATTCGGTGAGAAGAATGCTATGTGCACAGCACTAACGATTGTCTTCTAGAATATGTCGCCGCTCCCACACATCTCTTGTCAACCTGCTAACGAATGAAAATGCAATCATTAGCGCAGTCCAAAGTCACCAGAATGTGTAATTTTATCTGTATTCATAAACCATAATGAAAAAAATTAACGCATCGAGCTGTTACTTACCAAAAAATTAATTATTCATGCAGTCATCCCCTGTACGTAGATACATTCGGTGAGAAGAATGCTATGTGCACAGCACTAGCGATTTTCTACTAGAATATGTCGCCGCTCCCACACATCTCTTGTCAACCTGCTAACGAAAGAAAATGCAATCATTAGCGCAGTCCAAAGTCATCAGAATGTGTAATTTTATCTGTATTCTTAAGCCATAATGAAAAAAATTAACGCATCGAGCTGTTACTTACCAAAAAACTAATTATTCATGCAGTCATCCCCCGTACGTAGATACATTCGGTGAGAAGAATGCTATGTGCACAGCTCTAGCGATTTTCTTCTAGAATATGTCGCCGCTCCCACACATCTCTAGTCAACCTGCTAACGAAAGAAAATGCAATCATTAGCGCAGTCCAAAGTCACCAGAATGTGTAATTTTATCTATATTCTAACGCATGATGAATAAATTTAAACATCGAGCTGTTACTTACCAAAAAACTAATTATTCATGCAGTCATCCCCTGTACGTAGATACATTCGGTGAGAAGAATGCTATGTGCACAGCACTAGCGATTTTCTTCTAGAATATGTCGCCGCTCCCACACATCTCTTGTCAACCTGATAACGAAGGAAAATGCAATCATTAGCGCAGTCCAAAGTCACCAGAATGTGTAATTTTATCTGTATTCTTAAACCATAATGGAAAAAATTTAAACATCGAGCTGTTACTTCCCAAAAAACTAATTATTCATGCAATCATCCCCTATACGTAGATACATTCGGTGAGAAGAATGCTATGTGCACAGCACTAGCGATTTTCTTCTAGAATATGTTGCCGCTCCCACACATCTCTTGTCAACCTGCTAACGACAGAAAATGCAATCATTAGCGCAGTCCAAAGTCACCAGAATGTGTAATTTTATCTGTATTCTTAAACCATAATGAAAAAAATTAACGCATGGAGCTGTTACATACCAAAAAATTAATTATTCATGCAGTCATCCCCTGTACGTAGATACATTCGGTGAGAAGAATGCTATGTGCACAGCACTAGCGATTTTCTTCTAGAATATGTCGCCGCTCCCACACGTCTCTTGTCAACCTGCCAACGATAGAAAATGCAATCATTAGCGCAGTCCAAAGTCACCAGAATGTGTAATTTTATCTGTATTCTTAAACCATAATGAAAAAAATCAACGCATCGAGCTGTTACTTACCAAAAAAATAATTATTCATGCAGTCATCCCCTGTACGTAGATACTTTCGGTGAGAAGAATGCTATGTGCACAGCACTAGCGATTTTCTTCTAGAATATGTCGCCGCTCCCACACATCTCTTGTCAACCTGCTAAAGAAAGAAAATGCAATCATTAGCGCAGTCCAAAGTCACCAGAATGTGTAATTATATCTATATTCTAACGCATGATGAAAAAAATTTAAACATCGAGCTGTTACTTCCAAAAAAGTAATTATCCATTCAGTTATCCCCTGTACGTAGATACATTCGGTGAGAAGAATGCTATGTGCACAGCACTTGCGATTTTCTTCTAGAATATGTCGCCGCTCCCACACGTCTCTTGTCAACCTGCTAACGAAAGAAAATGCAATCATTAGCGCAGTCCAAAGCCACCAGAACGTGTAATTTTATCTATATTCTAACGCATGATGAAAAAAATTTAAACATCGAGCTCTTACTTCCCAAAAAACTAATTATTCATGCAGTCATCCCCTGTACGTAGATACATTCGGTGAGAAGAATGCTATGTGCACAGCACTAGCGATTTTCTTCTAGAATATGTCACCGCTCCCACACATCTCTTGTCAACCTGCTAACGAAAGAAAATGCAATCATTACCGCAGTCCAAAGTCACCAGAATGTGTAATTTTATCTATATTCTAACGCATAATGAAAAAAATTTAAACATTGAGCTGTTACTTCCCAAAAAACTAATTATTCATGCAGTTATACCCTGTACGTAGATACATTCGGTGAGAAGAATGCTATGTGCACAGCACTAACGATTTTCTTCTAGAATATGTCGCCGCTCCCACACATCTCTTGTCAACCTGCTAACGAAAGAAAATGCAATCATTAGCGCAGTCCAAAGTCACCAGAATGTGTAATTTTATCTGTATTCTTAAACCATAATGAAAAAAATTAACGCATCGAGCTGTTACTTACCAAAAAATTAATTATTCATGCAGTCACCCCCTGTACGTAGATACATTCGGTGAGAAGAATGCTATGTGCACAGCACTAGCGATTTTCCTCTAGAATATGTCGCTGCTCCCACACATCTCTTGTCAACCTGCTAACGAAAGAAAATGCAATCATTAGTGCAGTCCAAAGTCACCAGAATGTGTAATTTTATCTATATTCTAACGCATAATGAAATAAATTTAAACATCGAGCTGTTACTTACCAAAAAACTAATTATTCATGCAGTCATCCCCTGTACGTAGATACATTCGGTGAGAAGAATGCTGTGTGCACAGCACTAGCGATTGTCTTCTAGAATATGTCGCCGCTCCCACACATCTCTTGTCAACCTGCTAACGAAAGAAAATGCAATCATTAGCGCAGTCCAAAGTCACCAGAATGTGTAGTTTTATCTGTATTCTTAAACCATATTGAAAAAAATTAACGCATCGAGCTTGTACTTACCAAAAAACTAATTATTCATGCAGTCATCCCCTGTACGTAGATACATTCGGTGAGAAGAATGCTATGTGCACAGCACTAGCGATTTTCTTCTAGAATATGTCGCCGCTCCCACAGATCTCTTGTCAACCTGCTAACGAAAGAAAATGCAATCATTAGCGCAGTCCAAAGTCACCAGAATGTGTAATTTTATCTATATTCTAACGCATAATGAAAAAAATTTAAACATCGAGCTGTTACTTTCCAAAAAACTAATTATTCATGCAGTCATCCCCTGTACGTAGATACATTCGGTGAGAAGAATGCTATGTGCACAGCACTAGCGATTTTCTTCTAGAATATGTCGCCGCTCCCACACATCTCTTGTCAACCTGCTAACGAAAGAAAATGCAATCATTAGTGCAGTCCAAAGTCACCAGAATGTGTAATTTTATCTATATTCTAACGCAAGATGAAAAAAATTTAAACATCGAGCTGTTACTTCCCAAAAAACTAATTATTCATGCAGTCATACCCTGTACGTAGATACATTCGGTGAGAAGAATGCTATGTGCACAGCACTAGCGATTTTCTTCTAGAATATGTCGCCGCTCCCACACATCTCTTGTCAACCTGCTAACAAATGAAAATGCAATCATTAGCGCAGTCTAAAGTCAACAAAATGTGTAATTTTATCTGTATTCTTAAACCATAACGAAAACAATTAACGCATCGAGCTGTTACTTACCAAAAAACTAATTATTCATGCAGTCATCCCCTGTACGTAGATACATTCGGTGAGAAGAATGCTATGTGCACAGCACTAGCGATTTTCTTCTAAAATATGTCGCCGCTCCCACACGTCTCTTGTCAACCTGCCAACGATAGAAAATGCAATCATTAGCGCAGTCCAAAGTCACCAGAATGTGTAATTTTATCTGTATTCTTAAACCATAATGAAAAAAATTAACGCATCGAGCTGTTACTTACCAAAAAAATAATTATTCATGCAGTCATCCCCTGTACGTAGATACATTCGGTGAGAAGAATGCTATGTGCACAGCACTAGCGATTTTCTTCTAGAATATGTCGCCGCTCCCACACATCTCTTGTCAACCTGCTAAAGAAAGAAAATGCAATCATTAGCGCAGTCCAAAGTCACCAGAATGTGTAATTATATCTATATTCTAACGCATGATGAAAAAAATTTAAACATCGAGCTGTTACTTCCCAAAAAAGTAATTATCCATGCAGTTATCCCCTGTACGTAGATACATTCGGTGAGAAGAATGCTATGTGCACAGCACTTGCGATTTTCTTCTAGAATATGTCGCCGCTCCCACACGTCTCTTGTCAACCTGCTAACGAAAGAAAATGCAATCATTAGCGCAGTCCAAAGCCACCAGAACGTGTAATTTTATCTATATTCTTACGCATGATGAAAAAAATTTAAACATCGAGCTGTTACTTCCCAAAAAACTAATTATTCATGCAGTCATCCCCTGTACGTAGATACATTCGGTGAGAAGAATGCTATGTGCACAGCACTAGCGATTTTCTTCTAGAATATGTCGCCGCTCCCACACATCTCTTGTCAACCTGCTAACGAAAGAAAATGCAATCATTAGCGCAGTCCAAAGTCACCAGAATGTGTAATTTTATCTATATTCTAACGCATAATGAAATAAATTTAAACATCGAGCTGTTACTTCCCAAAATACTAATTATTCATGCAGTCATCCCCTGTACGTAGATACGTTCGGTGAGAAGAATGCTGTGTGCACAGCACTAGCGATTGTCTTCTAGAATATGTCGCCGCTCCCACACATCTCTTGTCAACCTGCTAACGAAAGAAAATGCAATCATTAGCGCAGTCCAAAGTCACCAGAATGTGTAATTTTATCTGTATTCTTAAACCATAATGAAAAAAATTAACGCATCGAGCTGTTACTTACCAAAATATTAATTATTCATGCAGTCATCCCCTGTACGTAGATACATTCAGTGAGAAGAATGCTATGTGCACAGCACTAGCGATTTTCTTCTAGAATATGTCGCCGCTCCCACACATCTCTTGTCAACCTGCTAACGAAAGAAAA
Source organism: Schistocerca nitens (assembly GCF_023898315.1). Classification (NCBI taxonomy): domain Eukaryota; kingdom Metazoa; phylum Arthropoda; class Insecta; order Orthoptera; family Acrididae; genus Schistocerca; species Schistocerca nitens. The sequence goes on along the minus strand of NW_026045896.1, from coordinate 860,693 downwards.
TGCAATCATTAGTGCAGTCCAAAGTCACCAGAATGTGTAATTTTATCTATATTCTAACGCATAATGAAATAAATTTAAACATCGAGCTGTTACTTCCCAAAAAACTAATTATTCATGCAGTCATCCCCTGTACGTAGATACATTCGGTGAGAAGAATGCTGTGTGCACAGCACTAGCGATTGTCTTCTAGAATATGTCGCCGCTCCCACACATCTCTTGTCAACCTGCTAACGAAAGAAAATGCAATCATTAGCGCAGTCCAAAGTCACCAGAATGTGTAGTTTTATCTGTATTCTTAAACCATATTGAAAAAAATTAACGCATCGAGCTGTTACTTACCAAAAAACTAATTATTCATGCAGTCATCCCCTGTACGTAGATACATTCGGTGAGAAGAATGCTATGTGCACAGCACTAGCGATTTTCTTCTAGAATATGTCGCCGCTCCCACAGATCTCTTGTCAACCTGCTAACGAAAGAAAATGCAATCATTAGCGCAGTCCAAAGTCACCAGAATGTGTAATTTTATCTATATTCTAACGCATAATGAAAAAAATTTAAACATCGAGCTGTTACTTTCCAAAAAAACTAATTATTCATGCAGTCATCCCCTGTACGTAGATACATTCGGTGAGAAGAATGCTATGTGCACAGCACTAGCGATTTTCTTCTAGAATATGTCGCCGCTCCCACACATCTCTTGTCAACCTGCTAACGAAAGAAAATGCAATCATTAGCGCAGTCCAAAGTCACCATTATGTGTAGTTTTATCTATATTCTAACGCATGATGAAAAAATTTAAACTTCGAGCTGTTAGTTCCCAAAAAACTAGTTATTCATGCAGTCATCCCCTGTACGTAGATACATTCGGTGAGAAGAATGCTATGTGCACAGCACTAGCGATTGTCTTCTAGAATATGTCGCCGCTCCCACACATCTCATGTCAACCTGCTAACGAAAGAAAATGCAAACATTAGCGCAGTCCAAAGTAACCAGAATGTGTAATTTTATCTATATTCTAACGCATAATGAAAAAAATTTAAACATCGAGCTGTTACTTCCCAAAAAACTAATTATTCATGCAGTCATCCCCTGTACGTAGATTCATTCTGTGAGAAGAATGCTATGTGCACAGCACTAGCGATTTTCTTCTAGAATATGTCGCCGCTCCCACACATCTCTTGTCAACCTGCTAACGAAAGAAAATGGAATCATTAGCGCAGTCCAAAGTCACCAGAATGTTTAATTTTACCTGTATTCATAAACCATAATGAAAAAAATTAACGCATCGAGCTGTTACTTACCAAAAAACTAATTATTCATGCAGTCATCCCCTGTACGTAGATACATTCGGTGAGAAGAATGCTATGTGCACAGCACTAGCGATTTTCTCCTAGAATATGTCGCCGCTCCCACACATCTCTTGTCAACCTGCTAACGAAAGAAAATGTAATCATTAGCGCAGTCCAAAGTCACCAGAATGTGTAATTTTATCTATATTTTAATGCATAATGAAAAAATTTAAACATTTAGCTGTTACTTCCCAAAAAACTAATTTTCCATGCAGTTATCCGCTGTACGTAGATACATTCGGTGAGAAGAATGCTATGTGCACAGCACTAGCGATTTCCTTCTAGAATATGTCGCCGCTCCCACATATCTCTTGTCAACCTGCTAACGAAGGAAAATGCAATCATTAGCGCAGTCCAAAGTCACCAGAATGTGTAATTTTATCTGTATTCTTAAACCATAATGAAAAAAATTAACGCATCGAGCTGTTACTTACCAAAAAAATAATTATTCATGCAGTCCTCCCCTGTACGTAGATACATTCGGTGAGAAGAATGCTATGTGCACAGCACTAGCGATTTTCTTCTAGAATATGTCGCCGCTCCCACACATCCCTTGTCAACCTGCTAACGAAAGAAAATGCAATCATTAGCGCAGTCCAAAGTCACCAGAATGTTTAATTTTATCTATATTCTAACGCATAATGAAAAAAATTTACACATTGAGCTGTTACTTCCCAAAAAACTAATTATTCATGCAGTCATACCCTGTACGTAGATACATTCGGTGAGAAGAATGCTATGTGCACAGCACTAACGATTGTCTTCTAGAATATGTCGCCGCTCCCACACATCTCTTGTCAACCTGCTAACGAAAGAAAATGCAATCATTAGCGCAGTCCAAAGTCACCAGAATGTGTAATTTTATCTGTATTCATAAACCATAATGAAAAAAATTAACGCATCGAGATGTTACTTACCAAAAAAATAATTATTCATGCAGTCATCCCCTGTACGTAGATACATTCGGTGAGAAGAATGCTATGTGCACAGCACTAGCGATTTTCTACTAGAATATGTCGCCGCTTCCACACATCTCTTGTCAACCTGCTAACGAAAGAAAATGCAATCATTAGCGCAGTCCAAAGTCATCAGAATGTGTAATTTTATCTGTATTCTTAAGCCATAATGAAAAAAATTAACGCATCGAGCTGTTACTTACCAAAAAACTAATTATTCATGCAGTCATCCCCCGTACGTAGATACATTCGGTGAGAAGAATGCTATGTGCACAGCACTAGCGATTTTCTTCTAGAATATGTCTCCGCTCCCACACATCTCTTGTCAACCTGCTAACGAAAGAAAATGCAATCATTAGCGCAGTCCAAAGTCACCAGAATGTGTAATTTTATCTATATTCTAACGCATGATGAAAAAATTTAAACATCGAGCTGTTACTTACCAAAAAACTAATTATTCATGCAGTCATCCCCTGTACGTAGATACATTCGGTGAGAAGAATGCTATGTGCACAGCACTAGCGATTTTCTTCTAGAATATGTCGCCGCTCCCACACATCTCTTGTCAACCTGATAACGAAGGAAAATGCAATCATTAGCGCAGTCCAAAGTCACCAGAATGTGTAATTTTATCTGTATTCTTAAACCATAATGGAAAAAATTTAAACATCGAGCTGTTACTTCCCAAAAAACTAATTATTCATGCAATCATCCCCTGTACGTAGATACATTCGGCGAGAAGAATGCTATGTGCACAGCACTAGCGATTTTCTTCTAGAATATGTCGCCGCTCCCACACATCTCTTGTCAACCTGCTAACGACAGAAAATGCAATCATTAGCGCAGTCGAAAGTCATCAGAATGTGTAATTTTATCTGTATTCTTAAACCATTATGAAAAAAATTAACGCATGGAGCTGTTACTTACCAAAAAATTAATTATTCATGCAGTCATCCCCTGTACGTAGATACATTCGGTGAGAAGAATGCTATGTGCACAGCACTAGCGATTTTCTTCTAGACTATGTCGCCGCTCCCACACATCTCTTGTCAACCTGCTAACGAAAGAAAATGCAATCATTAGCGCAGTCCAAAATCACCAGAATGTGTAATTTTATCTATATTCTAACGCATGATGAAAAAATTTAAACATCGAGCTGTTACTTACGAAAAAACTAATTATTCATGCAGTCATCCCCTGTACGTAGATACATTCGGTGAGAAGAATGCTATGTGCACAGCACTAGCGATTTTCTTCTAGAATATGTCGCCGCTCCCACACATCTTTTGTCAACCTGCTAACGAAAGAAAATGCAATCATTAGCGCAGTCCAAAGTCACCAGAATGTGTAATTTTATCTGTATTCCTAAACCATAATGGAAAAAATTTAAACATCAAGCTGTTACTTCCCAAAAAACTAATTATTCATGCAATCATCCCCTGTACGCAGATACATTCGGTGAGAAGAATGCTATGTGCACAGCACTAGCGATTTTCTTCTAGAATATGTCGCCGCTCCCACACGTCTCTTGTCAACCTGCTAACGAAAGAAAATGCAATCATTAGCGCAGTCCAAAGCCACCAGAATGTGTAATTTTATCTATATTCTAACGCATAATGAAAAAAATTTAAACATTGAGCTGTTACTTCCCAAAAAACTAATTATTCATGCAGTTATACCCTGTACGTAGATACATTCGGTGAGAAGAATGCTATGTGCACAGCACTAACGATTTTCTTCTAGAATATGTCGCCGCTCCCACACATCTCTTGTCAACCTGCTAACGAAAGAAAATGCAATCATTAGCGCAGTCCAAAGTCACCAGAATGTGTAATTTTATCTGTATTCTTAAACCATAATTAAAAAAATTAACGCATCGAGCTGTTACTTACCAAAAAATTAATTATTCATGCAGTCACCCCCTGTACGTAGATACATTCGGTGAGAAGAATGCTATGTGCACAGCACTAGCGATTTTCCTCTAGAATATGTCGCTGCTCCCACACATCTCTTGTCAACCTGCTAACGAAAGAAAATGCAATCATTAGTGCAGTCCAAAGTCACCAGAATGTGTAATTTTATCTATATTCTAACGCATAATGAAATAAATTTAAACATCGAGCTGTTACTTACCAAAAAACTAATTATTCATGCAGTCATCCCCTGTACGTAGATACATTCGGTGAGAAGAATGCTGTGTGCACAGCACTAGCGATTGTCTTCTAGAATATGTCGCCGCTCCCACACATCTCTTGTCAACCTGCTAACGAAAGAAAATGCAATCATTAGCGCAGTCCAAAGTCACCAGAATGTGTAGTTTTATCTGTATTCTTAAACCATATTGAAAAAAATTAACGCATCGAGCTGTTACTTACCAAAAAACTAATTATTCATGCAGTCATCCCCTGTACGTAGATACATTCGGTGAGAAGAATGCTATGTGCACAGCACTAGCGATTTTCTTCTAGAATATGTCGCCGCTCCCACAGATCTCTTGTCAACCTGCTAACAAATGAAAATGCAATCATTAGCGCAGTCTAAAGTCAACAAAATGTGTAATTTTATCTGTATTCTTAAACCATAACGAAAACAATTAACGCATCGAGCTGTTACTTACCAAAAAACTAATTATTCATGCAGTCATCCCCTGTACGTAGATACATTCGGTGAGAAGAATGCTATGTGCACAGCACTAGCGATTTTCTTCTAAAATATGTCGCCGCTCCCACACGTCTCTTGTCAACCTGCTAACGAAAGAAAATGCAATCATTAGCGCAGTCCAAAGTCACCAGAATGTGTAATTTTATCTATATTCTAACGCATAATGAAAAAAATTTAAACATTGAGCTGTTACTTCCCAAAAAACTAATTATTCATGCAGTCATACCCTGTACGTAGATACATTCGGTGAGAAGAATGCTATGTGCACAGCACTAACGATTTTCTTCTAGAATATGTCGCCGCTCCCACACGTCTCTTGTCAACCTGCCAACGATAGAAAATGCAATCATTAGCGCAGTCCAAAGTCACCAGAATGTGTAATTTTATCTGTATTCTTAAACCATAATGAAAAAAATTAACGCATCGAGCTGTTACTTACCAAAAAAATAATTATTCATGCAGTCATCCCCTGTACGTAGATACATTCGGTGAGAAGAATGCTATGTGCACAGCACTAGCGATTTTCTTCTAGAATATGTCGCCGCTCCCACACATCTCTTGTCAACCTGCTAAAGAAAGAAAATGCAATCATTAGCGCAGTCCAAAGTCACCAGAATGTGTAATTATATCTATATTCTAACGCATGATGAAAAAAATTTAAACATCGAGCTGTTACTTCCCAAAAAAGTAATTATCCATGCAGTTATCCCCTGTACGTAGATACATTCGGTGAGAAGAATGCTATGTGCACAGCACTTGCGATTTTCTTCTAGAATATGTCGCCGCTCCCACACGTCTCTTGTCAACCTGCTAACGAAAGAAAATGCAATCATTAGCGCAGTCCAAAGCCACCAGAACGTGTAATTTTATCTATATTCTAACGCATGATGAAAAAAATTTAAACATCGAGCTGTTACTTCCCAAAAAACTAATTATTCATGCAGTCATCCCCTGTACGTAGATACATTCGGTGAGAAGAATGCTATGTGCACAGCACTAGCGATTTTCTTCTAGAATATGTCGCCGCTCCCACACATCTCTTGTCAACCTGCTAACGAAAGAAAATGCAATCATTAGCGCAGTCCAAAGTCACCAGAATGTGTAATTTTATCTATATTCTAACGCATAATGAAATAAATTTAAACATCGAGCTGTTACTTCCCAAAAAACTAATTATTCATGCAGTCATCCCCTGTACGTAGATACATTCGGTGAGAAGAATGCTGTGTGCACAGCACTAGCGATTGTCTTCTAGAATATGTCGCCGCTCCCACACATCTCTTGTCAACCTGCTAACGAAAGAAAATGCAATCATTAGCGCAGTCCAAAGTCACCAGAATGTGTAATTTTATCTGTATTCTTAAACCATAATGAAAAAAATTAACGCATCGAGCTGTTACTTACCAAAAAATTAATTATTCATGCAGTCATCCCCTGTACGTAGATACATTCAGTGAGAAGAATGCTATGTGCACAGCACTAGCGATTTTCTTCTAGAATATGTCGCCGCTCCCACACATCTCTTGTCAACCTGCTAACGAAAGAAAATGCAATCATTAGTGCAGTCCAAAGTCACCAGAATGTGTAATTTTATCTATATTCTAACGCATAATGAAATAAATTTAAACATCGAGCTGTTACTTCCCAAAAAACTAATTATTCATGCAGTCATCCCCTGTACGTAGATACATTCGGTGAGAAGAATGCTGTGTGCACAGCACTAGCGATTGTCTTCTAGAATATGTCGCCGCTCCCACACATCTCTTGTCAACCTGCTAACGAAAGAAAATGCAATCATTAGCGCAGTCCAAAGTCACCAGAATTTGTAGTTTTATCTGTATTCTTAAACCATATTGAAAAAAATTAACGCATCGAGCTGTTACTTACCAAAAAACTAATTATTCATGCAGTCATCCCCTGTACGTAGATACATTCGGTGAGAAGAATGCTATGTGCACAGCACTAGCGATTTTCTTCTAGAATATGTCGCCGCTCCCACAGATCTCTTGTCAACCTGCTAACGAAAGAAAATGCAATCATTAGCGCAGTCCAAAGTCACCAGAATGTGTAATTTTATCTATATTCTAACGCATAATGAAAAAAATTTAAACATCGAGCTGTTACTTTCCAAAAAACTAATTATTCATGCAGTCATCACCTGTACGTAGATACATTCGGTGAGAAGAATGCTATGTGCACAGCACTAGCGATTTTCTTCTAGAATATGTCGCCGCTCCCACACATCTCTTGTCAACCTGCTAACGAAAGAAAATGCAATCATTAGCGCAGTCCAAAGTCACCATTATGTGTAGTTTTATCTATATTCTAACGCATGATGAAAAAATTTAAACTTCGAGCTGTTAGTTCCCAAAAAACTAGTTATTCATGCAGTCATCCCCTGTACGTAGATACATTCGGTGAGAAGAATGCTATGTGCACAGCACTAGCGATTGTCTTCTAGAATATGTCGCCGCTCCCACACATCTCATGTCAACCTGCTAACGAAAGAAAATGCAAACATTAGCGCAGTCCAAAGTAACCAGAATGTGTAATTTTATCTATATTCTAACGCATAATGAAAAAAATTTAAACATCGAGCTGTTACTTCCCAAAAAACTAATTATTCATGCAGTCATCCCCTGTACGTAGATTCATTCTGTGAGAAGAATGCTATGTGCACAGCACTAGCGATTTTCTTCTAGAATATGTCGCCGCTCCCACACATCTCTTGTCAACCTGCTAACGAAAGAAAATGGAATCATTAGCGCAGTCCAAAGTCACCAGAATGTTTAATTTTACCTGTATTCATAAACCATAATGAAAAAAATTAACGCATCGAGCTGTTACTTACCAAAAAACTAATTATTCATGCAGTCATCCCCTGTACGTAGATACATTCGGTGAGAAGAATGCTATGTGCACAGCACTAGCGATTTTCTCCTAGAATACGTCGCCGCTCCCACACATCTCTTGTCAACCTGCTAACGAAAGAAAATGTAATCATTAGCGCAGTCCAAAGTCACCAGAATGTGTAATTTTATCTATATTTTAATGCATAATGAAAAAATTTAAACATTTAGCTGTTACTTCCCAAAAAACTAATTTTCCATGCAGTTATCCGCTGTACGTAGATACATTCGGTGAGAAGAATGCTATGTGCACAGCACTAGCGATTTCCTTCTAGAATATGTCGCCGCTCCCACATATCTCTTGTCAACCTGCTAACGAAGGAAAATGCAATCATTAGCGCAGTCCAAAGTCACCAGAATGTGTAATTTTATCTGTATTCTTAAACCATAATGAAAAAAATTAACGCATCGAGCTGTTACTTACCAAAAAAATAATTATTCATGCAGTCCTCCCCTGTACGTAGATACATTCGGTGAGAAGAATGCTATGTGCACAGCACTAGCGATTTTCTTCTAGAATATGTCGCCGCTCCCACACATCCCTTGTCAACCTGCTAACGAAAGAAAATGCAATCATTAGCGCAGTCCAAAGTCACCAGAATGTTTAATTTTATCTATATTCTAACGCATAATGAAAATATTTACACATTGAGCTGTTACTTCCCAAAAAACTAATTATTCATGCAGTCATACCCTGTACGTAGATACATTCGGTGAGAAGAATGCTATGTGCACAGCACTAACGATTGTCTTCTAGAATATGTCGCCGCTCCCACACATCTCTTGTCAACCTGCTAACGAAAGAAAATGCAATCATTAGCGCAGTCCAAAGTCACCAGAATGTGTAATTTTATCTGTATTCATAAACCATAATGAAAAAAATTAACGCATCGAGCTGTTACTTACCAAAAAAATAATTATTCATGCAGTCATCCCCTGTACGTAGATACATTCGGTGAGAAGAATGCTATGTGCACAGCACTAGCGATTTTCTACTACAATATGACGCCGCTTCCACACATCTCTTGTCAACCTGCTAACGAAAGAAAATGCAATCATTAGCGCAGTCCAAAGTCATCAGAATGTGTAATTTTATCTGTATTCTTAAGCCATAATGAAAAAAATTAACGCATCTAGCTGTTACTTACCAAAAAACTAATTATTCATGCAGTCATCCCCCGTACGTAGATACATTCGGTGAGAAGAATGCTATGTGCACAGCACTAGCGATTTTCTTCTAGAATATGTCTCCGCTCCCACACATCTCTTGTCAACCTGCTAACGAAAGAAAATGCAATCATTAGCGCAGTCCAAAGTCACCAGAATGTGTAATTTTATCTATATTCTAACGCATGATGAAAAAATTTAAACATCGAGCTGTTACTTACCAAAAAACTAATTATTCATGCAGTCATCCCCTGTACGTAGATACATTCGGTGAGAAGAATGCTATGTGCACAGCACTAGCGATTTTCTTCTAGAATATGTCGCCGCTCCCACACATCTCTTGTCAACCTGATAACGAAGGAAAATGCAATCATTAGCGCAGTCCAAAGTCACCAGAATGTGTAATTTTATCTGTATTCTTAAACCATAATGGAAAAAATTTAAACATCGAGCTGTTACTTCCCAAAAAACTAATTATTCATGCAATCATCCCCTGTACGTAGATACATTCGGCGAGAAGAATGCTATGTGCACAGCACTAGCGATTTTCTTCTAGAATATGTCGCCGCTCCCACACATCTCTTGTCAACCTGCTAACGACAGAAAATGCAATCATTAGCGCAGTCGAAAGTCATCAGAATGTGTAATTTTATCTGTATTCTTAAACCATTATGAAAAAAATTAACGCATGGAGCTGTTACTTACCAAAAAATTAATTATTCATGCAGTCATCCCCTGTACGTAGATACATTCGGTGAGAAGAATGCTATGTGCACAGCACTAGCGATTTTCTTCTAGAATATGTCGCCGCTCCCACACATCTCTTGTCAACCTGCTAACGAAAGAAAATGCAATCATTAGCGCAGTCCAAAATCACCAGAATGTGTAATTTTATCTATATTCTAACGCATGATGAAAAAATTTAAACATCGAGCTGTTACTTACGAAAAAACTAATTATTCATGCAGTCATCCCCTGTACGTAGATACATTCGGTGAGAAGAATGCTATGTGCACAGCACTAGCGATTTTCTTCTAGAATATGTCGCCGCTCCCACACATCTTTTGTCAACCTGCTAACGAAAGAAAATGCAATCATTAGCGCAGTCCAAAGTCACCAGAATGTGTAATTTTATCTGTATTCCTAAACGATAATGGAAAAAATTTAAACATCAAGCTGTTACTTCCCAAAAAACTAATTATTCATGCAATCATCCCCTGTACGCAGATACATTCGGTGAGAAGAATGCTATGTGCACAGCACTAGCGATTTTCTTCTAGAATATGTCGCCGCTCCCACACGTCTCTTGTCAACCTGCTAACGAAAGAAAATGCAATCATTAGCGCAGTCCAAAGCCACCAGAATGTGTAATTTTATCTATATTCTAACGCATAATGAAAAAAATTTAAACATTGAGCTGTTACTTCCCAAAAAACTAATTATTCATGCAGTCATACCCTGTACGTAGATACATTCGGTGAGAAGAATGCTATGTGCACAGCACTAACGATTGTCTTCTAGAATATGTCGCCGCTCCCACACATCTCTTGTCAACCTGCTAACGAAAGAAAATGCAATCATTAGCGCAGTCCAAAGTCACCAGAATGTGTAATTTTATCTGTATTCATAAACCATAATGAAAAAAATTAACGCATCGAGCTGTTACTTACCAAAAAATTAATTATTCATGCAGTCATCCCCTGTACGTAGATACATTCGGTGAGAAGAATGCTATGTGCACAGCACTAGCGATTTTCTACTAGAATATGTCGCCGCTCCCACACATCTCTTGTCAACCTGCTAACGAAAGAAAATGCAATCATTAGCGTAGTCCAAAGTCATCAGAATGTGTAATTTTATCTGTATTCTTAAGCCATAATGAAAAAAATTAACGCATCGAGCTGTTACTTACCATAAAACTAATTATTCATGCAGTCATCCCCCGTACGTAGATACATTCGGTGAGAAGAATGCTATGTGCACAGCACTAGCGATTTTCTTCTAGAATATGTCGCCGCTCCCACACATCTCTTGTCAACCTGCTAACGAAAGAAAATGCAATCATTAGCGCAGTCCAAAGTCACCAGAATGTGTAATTTTATCTATATTCTAACGCATGATGAAAAAATTTAAACATCGAGCTGTTACTTACCAAAAAACTAATTATTCATGCAGTCATCCCCTGAACGTACATACATTCGGTGAGAAGAATGCTATGTGCACAGCACTAGCGATTTTCTTCTAGAATATGTCGCCGCTCCCACACATCTCTTGTCAACCTGATAACGAAGGAAAATGCAATCATTAGCGCAGTCCAAAGTCACCAGAATGTGTAATTTTATCTGTATTCTTAAACCATAATGGAAAAAATTGAAACATCGAGCTGTTACTTCCCAAAAAACTAATTATTCATGCAATCATCCCCTGTACGTAGATACATTCGGTGAGAAGAATGCTATGTGCACAGCACTAGCGATTTTCTTCTAGAATATGTCGCCGCTCCCACACATCTCTTGTCAACCTGCTAACGAAAGAAAATGCAATCATTAGCGCAGTCCAAAGTCACCAGAATGTGTAATTTTATCTGTATTCTTAAACCATAATGAAAAAAATTAACGCATGGAGCTGTTACTTACCAAAAAATTAATTATTCATGCAGTCATCCCCTGTACGTAGATACATTCGGTGAGAAGAATGCTATGTACACAGCACTAGCGATTTTCTTCTAGAATATGTCGCCGCTCCCACACATCTCTTGTCAACCTGCTAACGAAAGAAAATGCAATCATTAGCGCAGTCCAAAATCACCAGAATGTGTAATTTTATCTATATTCTAACGCATGATGAAAAAATTTAAACATCGAGCTGTTACTTACCAAAAAACTAATTATTCATGCAGTCATCCCCTGTACGTAGATACATTCGGTGAGAAGAATGCTATGTGCACAGCACTAGCGATTTTCTTCTAGAATATGTCGCCGCTCCCACACATCTTTTGTCAACCTGCTAACGAAAGAAAATGCAATCATTAGCGCAGTCCAAAGTCACCAGAATGTGTAATTTTATCTGTATTCCTAAACCATAATGGAAAAAATTTAAACATCGAGCTGTTACTTCCCAAAAAACTAATTATTCATGCAATCATCCCCTGTACGTAGATACATTCGGTGAGAAGAATGCTATGTGCACAGCACTAGCGATTTTCTTCTAGAATATGTCGCCGCTCCCACACGTCTCTTGTCAACCTGCTAACGAAAGAAAATGCAATCATTAGCGCTGTCCAAAGCCACCAGAATGTGTAATTTTATCTATATTCTAACGCATGACGAAAAAAATTTAAACATCGAGCTGTTACTTCCCAAAAAACTAATTATTCATGCAGTCATCCCCTGTACGTAGATACATTCGGTGAGAAGAATGCTATGTGCACAGCACTAGCGATTTTCTTCTAGAATATGTCGCCGCTCCCACACATCTCTTGTCAACCTGCTAACGAAAGAAAATGCAATCATTAGCGCAGTCCAAAGTCACCAGAATGTGTAATTTTATCTATATTCTAACGCATAATGAAAAAAATTTAAACACTGAGCTGTTACTTCCCAAAAAACTAATTATTCATGCAGTCATACAAAGTACGTAGATACATTCGGTGAGAAGAATGCTATGTGCACAGCACTAACGATTTTCTTCTAGAATATGTCGCCGCTCCCACACATCTCTTGTCAACCTGCTAACGAAAGAAAATGCAGTCATTAGCGCAGTCCAAAGCCACCAGAATGTGTAATTTTATCTGTATTCTTAAACCATAATGAAAAAAATTAACGCATCGAGCTGTTACTTACCAAAAAACTAAATATTCATGCAGTCATCCCCTGTACGTAGATACATTCGGTGAGAAGAATGCTATGTGCACAGCACTAGCGATTTTCTTCTAGAATATGTCGCCGCTCCTACACATCTCTTGTCAACCTGCTAACGAAAGAAAATGCAATCATTAGCGCAGTCCAAAGTCATCAGAATGTGTAATTTTATCTGTATTCTTAAGCCATAATGAAAAAAATTAACGCATCGAGCTGTTACTTACCAAAAAACTAATTATTCATGCAGTCATCCCCTGTACGTAGATACATTCGGTGAGAAGAATGCTATGTGCACAGCACTAGCGATTTTCTTCTAGAATATGTCGCCGCTCCCACACATCTCCTGTCAACCTGCTAACGAAAGAAAATGCAATCATTAGCGCAGTCCAAAGTCAGCAGAATGTGTAATTTTATCTATATTCTAACGCATGATGAAAAAATTTAAACATCGAGCTGTTACTTACCAAAAAACTAATTATTCATGCAGTCATCCCCTGTACGTAGATACATTCGGTGAGAAGAATGCTATGTGCACAGCACTAGCGATTTTCTTCTAGAATATGTCGCCGCTCCCACACATCTTTTGTCAACCTGCTAACGAAAGGAAATGCAATCATTAGCGCAGTCCAAAGTCACCAGAATGTGTAATTTTATCTGTATTCTTAAACCATAATGGAAAAAATTTAAACATCTTGCTGTTACTTCCCAAAAAACTAATTATTCATGCAATCATCCTCTGTACGTAGATACATTCGGTGAGAAGAATGCTATGTGCACAGCACTAGCGATTTTCTTCTAGAATATGTCGCCGCTCCCACACATCTCTTGTCAACCTGCTAACGAAAGAAAATGCAATCATTAGCGCAGTCCAAAGTCACCAGAATGTGTAATTTTATCTGTATTCTTAAACCATAATGAAAAAAATTAACGCATCGAGCTGTTACATACCAAAAAACTAATTATTCATGCAGTCATCCCCTGTACGTATATACATTCGGTGAGAAGAATGCTATGTGCACAGCACTAGCGATTTTCTTCTAGAATACGTCGCCGCTCCCACACATCTCTTGTCAACCTGCTAACGAAAGAAAATGCAATCATTAGCGCAGTCCAAAGTCACCAGAATGTGTAATTTTATCTATATTCTAACGCATGATGAAAAAAATTTAAACATCGAGCTATTACTTCCCAAAAAACTAATTATTCATGCAGTCATCCCCTGTACGTAGATACATTCGGTGAGTAGAATGCTATGTGCACAGCACTAGCGATTATCTTCTAGATTATGTCGCCGCTCCCACACATCTCTTGTCAACCTGCTAACGATAGAAAATGCAATCATTAGCGCAGTCCAAAGTCAACAGAATGTGTAATTTCATGTATATTCTAACGCATGATGAAAAAAATTTAAATATCGAGCTGTTACATCCCAAAAAAACTAATTATTCATGCAGTCACCCCCTGTACGTAAATACATTCGGTGAGAAGAATGCTATGTGCACAGCACTAGCGATTTTCTTCTAGAATATGTCGCCGCTCCCACACATCTCTTGTCAACCAGCTAACGAAAGAAAATGCAATCATTAGCGCAGTCCAAAGTCACCAGAATGTGTAATTTTATCTGTATTCTTAAATCATAATGGCAAAAATTAACGCATCGAGCTGTTACCTACCAAACAACTAATTATTCATGCAGTCATCACCTGTACGTAGATACATTCGGTGAGAAGAATGCTATGTGCACAGCACTAGCGATTTTCTTCTAGAATATGTCGCCGCTCCCACACATCGCTTGTCAACCTGCTAACGAAAGAAAATGCAATCATTAGCGCAGTCCAAAGTCACCAGAATGGGTAATTTTATCTGTATTCTTAAACCATAATGAAAAAAATTAACGCATGGAGCTGTTACTTACCAAAAAACTAATTATTCATGCAGTCATCCCCTGTACGTAGATACATTCGGTGAGAAGAATGCTATGTGCACAGCACTAGCGATTTTCTTCTAGAATATGTCGCCGCTCCCACACATCTCTTGTCAACCTGCTAACGAAAGAAAATGCAATCATTAGCGCAGTCCAAAGTCACCAGAATGTGTAATTTTATCTGTATTCTTATACCATAATGAAAAAAAATTAACGCATCGAGCTGTTACTTACCAAAAAACTAATTATTCATGCAGTCATCCCCTGTACGTAGATACATTCGGTGAGACGAATGCTATGTGCACAGCACTAGCGATTTTCTTCTAGAATATGTCTCCGCTCCCACACATCTCTTGTCAACCTGCTAACGAAAGAAAATGCAATCATTAGCGCAGTCCAAAGTCACCAGAATGTGTTATTTTATCTATATTCTAACGCATGATGAAAAAAATTTAAACATCGAGCTGTTACTTCCCAAAAAACTAATTATTCATGCAGTCATCCCCTGTACGTAGATACATTCGGTGAGAAGAATGCTATGTGCACAGCACTAGCGATTTTCTTCTAGAATATCTCGCCGCTCCCACACATCTCTTGTCAACCTGCTAACGAAAAAAAATGCAATCATTAGCGCAGTCCTAAGTCACCAGAATGTGTAGTTTTATCTCTATTCTTAAACCATAATGAAAAAAATTAACGCATCGAGCTGTTACTTACCAAAAAACTAATTATTCATGCAGTCATCCCCTGTACGTAGATACATTCGGTGAGACGAATGCTATGTGCACAGCACTAGCGATTTTCTTCTAGAATATGTCTCCGCTCCCACACATCTCTTGTCAACCTGCTAACGAAAGAAAATGCAATCATTAGCGACTCGTACGTCACCAGAATGTGTAATTTTATCTGTATTCTTAAACCATAATGAAAAAAATTAACGCATCGAGCTGTTACTTACCAAAAAATTAATTATTCATGCAGTCATCCCCTGTACGTAGATACATTCGGTGAGAAGAATGCTATGTACACAGCACTAGCGATTTTCTTCTAGAATATGTCGCCGCTCCCACACATCTCTTGTCAACCTGCTAACGAAAGAAAATGCAATCATTAGCGCAGTCCAAAATCACCAGAATGTGTAATTTTATCTATATTCTAACGCATGATGAAAAAATTTAAACATCGAGCTGTTACTTACCAAAAAACTAATTATTCATGCAGTCATCCCCTGTACGTAGATACATTCGGTGAGAAGAATGCTATGTGCACAGCACTAGCGATTTTCTTCTAGAATATGTCGCCGCTCCCACACATCTTTTGTCAACCTGCTAACGAAAGAAAATGCAATCATTAGCGCAGTCCAAAGTCACCAGAATGTGTAATTTTATCTGTATTCCTAAACCATAATGGAAAAAATTTAAACATCGAGCTGTTACTTCCCAAAAAACTAATTATTCATGCAATCATCCCCTGTACGTAGATACATTCGGTGAGAAGAATGCTATGTGCACAGCACTAGCGATTTTCTTCTAGAATATGTCGCCGCTCCCACACGTCTCTTGTCAACCTGCTAACGAAAGAAAATGCAATCATTAGCGCTGTCCAAAGCCACCAGAATGTGTAATTTTATCTATATTCTAACGCATGACGAAAAAAATTTAAACATCGAGCTGTTACTTCCCAAAAAACTAATTATTCATGCAGTCATCCCCTGTACGTAGATACATTCGGTGAGAAGAATGCTATGTGCACAGCACTAGCGATTTTCTTCTAGAATATGTCGCCGCTCCCACACATCTCTTGTCAACCTGCTAACGAAAGAAAATGCAATCATTAGCGCAGTCCAAAGTCACCAGAATGTGTAATTTTATCTATATTCTAACGCATAATGAAAAAAATTTAAACACTGAGCTGTTACTTCCCAAAAAACTAATTATTCATGCAGTCATACAAAGTACGTAGATACATTCGGTGAGAAGAATGCTATGTGCACAGCACTAACGATTTTCTTCTAGAATATGTCGCCGCTCCCACACATCTCTTGTCAACCTGCTAACGAAAGAAAATGCAGTCATTAGCGCAGTCCAAAGCCACCAGAATGTGTAATTTTATCTGTATTCTTAAACCATAATGAAAAAAATTAACGCATCGAGCTGTTACTTACCAAAAAACTAAATATTCATGCAGTCATCCCCTGTACGTAGATACATTCGGTGAGAAGAATGCTATGTGCACAGCACTAGCGATTTTCTTCTAGAATATGTCGCCGCTCCTACACATCTCTTGTCAACCTGCTAACGAAAGAAAATGCAATCATTAGCGCAGTCCAAAGTCATCAGAATGTGTAATTTTATCTGTATTCTTAAGCCATAATGAAAAAAATTAACGCATCGAGCTGTTACTTACCAAAAAACTAATTATTCATGCAGTCATCCCCTGTACGTAGATACATTCGGTGAGAAGAATGCTATGTGCACAGCACTAGCGATTTTCTTCTAGAATATGTCGCCGCTCCCACACATCTCCTGTCAACCTGCTAACGAAAGAAAATGCAATCATTAGCGCAGTCCAAAGTCAGCAGAATGTGTAATTTTATCTATATTCTAACGCATGATGAAAAAATTTAAACATCGAGCTGTTACTTACCAAAAAACTAATTATTCATGCAGTCATCCCCTGTACGTAGATACATTCGGTGAGAAGAATGCTATGTGCACAGCACTAGCGATTTTCTTCTAGAATATGTCGCCGCTCCCACACATCTTTTGTCAACCTGCTAACGAAAGGAAATGCAATCATTAGCGCAGTCCAAAGTCACCAGAATGTGTAATTTTATCTGTATTCTTAAACCATAATGGAAAAAATTTAAACATCTTGCTGTTACTTCCCAAAAAACTAATTATTCATGCAATCATCCTCTGTACGTAGATACATTCGGTGAGAAGAATGCTATGTGCACAGCACTAGCGATTTTCTTCTAGAATATGTCGCCGCTCCCACACATCTCTTGTCAACCTGCTAACGAAAGAAAATGCAATCATTAGCGCAGTCCAAAGTCACCAGAATGTGTAATTTTATCTGTATTCTTAAACCATAATGAAAAAAATTAACGCATCGAGCTGTTACATACCAAAAAACTAATTATTCATGCAGTCATCCCCTGTACGTATATACATTCGGTGAGAAGAATGCTATGTGCACAGCACTAGCGATTTTCTTCTAGAATACGTCGCCGCTCCCACACATCTCTTGTCAACCTGCTAACGAAAGAAAATGCAATCATTAGCGCAGTCCAAAGTCACCAGAATGTGTAATTTTATCTATATTCTAACGCATGATGAAAAAAATTTAAACATCGAGCTATTACTTCCCAAAAAACTAATTATTCATGCAGTCATCCCCTGTACGTAGATACATTCGGTGAGTAGAATGTTATGTGCACAGCACTAGCGATTATCTTCTAGATTATGTCGCCGCTCCCACACATCTCTTGTCAACCTGCTAACGATAGAAAATGCAATCATTAGCGCAGTCCAAAGTCAACAGAATGTGTAATTTCATGTATATTCTAACGCATGATGAAAAAAATTTAAATATCGAGCTGTTACATCCCAAAAAAACTAATTATTCATGCAGTCACCCCCTGTACGTAAATACATTCGGTGAGAAGAATGCTATGTGCACAGCACTAGCGATTTTCTTCTAGAATATGTCGCCGCTCCCACACATCTCTTGTCAACCAGCTAACGAAAGAAAATGCAATCATTAGCGCAGTCCAAAGTCACCAGAATGTGTAATTTTATCTGTATTCTTAAATCATAATGGCAAAAATTAACGCATCGAGCTGTTACCTACCAAACAACTAATTATTCATGCAGTCATCACCTGTACGTAGATACATTCGGTGAGAAGAATGCTATGTGCACAGCACTAGCGATTTTCTTCTAGAATATGTCGCCGCTCCCACACATCGCTTGTCAACCTGCTAACGAAAGAAAATGCAATCATTAGCGCAGTCCAAAGTCACCAGAATGGGTAATTTTATCTGTATTCTTAAACCATAATGAAAAAAATTAACGCATGGAGCTGTTACTTACCAAAAAACTAATTATTCATGCAGTCATCCCCTGTACGTAGATACATTCGGTGAGAAGAATGCTATGTGCACAGCACTAGCGATTTTCTTCTAGAATATGTCGCCGCTCCCACACATCTCTTGTCAACCTGCTAACGAAAGAAAATGCAATCATTAGCGCAGTCCAAAGTCACCAGAATGTGTAATTTTATCTGTATTCTTATACCATAATGAAAAAAAATTAACGCATCGAGCTGTTACTTACCAAAAAACTAATTATTCATGCAGTCATCCCCTGTACGTAGATACATTCGGTGAGACGAATGCTATGTGCACAGCACTAGCGATTTTCTTCTAGAATATGTCTCCGCTCCCACACATCTCTTGTCAACCTGCTAACGAAAGAAAATGCAATCATTAGCGCAGTCCAAAGTCACCAGAATGTGTTATTTTATCTATATTCTAACGCATGATGAAAAAAATTTAAACATCGAGCTGTTACTTCCCAAAAAACTAATTATTCATGCAGTCATCCCCTGTACGTAGATACATTCGGTGAGAAGAATGCTATGTGCACAGCACTAGCGATTTTCTTCTAGAATATCTCGCCGCTCCCACACATCTCTTGTCAACCTGCTAACGAAAAAAAATGCAATCATTAGCGCAGTCCTAAGTCACCAGAATGTGTAGTTTTATCTCTATTCTTAAACCATAATGAAAAAAATTAACGCATCGAGCTGTTACTTACCAAAAAACTAATTATTCATGCAGTCATCCCCTGTACGTAGATACATTCGGTGAGACGAATGCTATGTGCACAGCACTAGCGATTTTCTTCTAGAATATGTCTCCGCTCCCACACATCTCTTGTCAACCTGCTAACGAAAGAAAATGCAATCATTAGCGACTCGTAC
Source organism: Schistocerca nitens (assembly GCF_023898315.1). NCBI lineage: Eukaryota > Metazoa > Arthropoda > Insecta > Orthoptera > Acrididae > Schistocerca > Schistocerca nitens. The sequence continues at coordinate 840,875 of NW_026045896.1, read as the reverse complement.
GTCACCAGAATGTGTAATTTTATCTGTATTCTTAAACCATAATGAAAAAAATTAACGCATCGAGCTGTTACTTACCAAAAAACTAATTATTCATGCAGTCATCCCCTGTACGTAGATACATTCGGTGAGAAGAATGCTATGTGCACAGCACTAGCGATTTTCTTCTAGAATATGTCGCCGCTCCCACACATCTCTCGTCAACCTGCTAACGAAAGAAAATGCAATCATTAGTGCAGTCCAAAGTCACCAGAATGTGTAATTTTATCTATATTCCAACGCAAGATGAAAAATTTTAAACATCGAGCTGTTACTTCCCAAAACACTAATTATTCATGCAATCATCCCCTGTACGTAGATACATTCGGTGAGAAGAATGCTATGTGCACAGCACTAGCGATTTTCTTCTAGAACATGTCGCCGCTCCCACACATCTCTTGTCAACCTGCTAACGAATGAAAATGCAATCATTAGCGCAGTCTAAAGTCAACAAAATGTGTAATTTTATCTGTATTCTTAAACCATAACGAAAACAATTAACGCATCGAACTGTTACTTACCAAAAAACTAATTATTCATGCAGTCATCCCCTGTACGTAGATACATTCGGTGAGAAGAATGCTATGTGCACAGCACTAGCGATTTTCTTCTAGAATATGTCGCCGCTCCCATACATCTCTTGTCAACCTGCTAACGAAAGCAAATGCAATCATTAGCGACTCGTAAGTCACCAGAATGTGTAATTTTATCTGTATTCTAAAACCATAATGAAAAAAATTAACGCATCGAGCTGTTACTTACCAAAAAAATAATTATTCATGCAGTCATCCCCTGTACGTAGATACATTCGGTGAGAAGAATGCTATGTGCACAGCACTAGCGATTTTCTACTAGAATATGTCGCCGCTTCCACACATCTCTTGTCAACCTGCTAACGAAAGAAAATGCAATCATTAGCGCAGTCCAAAGTCATCAGAATGTGTAATTTTATCTGTATTCTTAAGCCATAATGAAAAAAATTAACGCATCGAGCTGTTACTTACCAAAAAACTAATTATTCATGCAGTCATCCCCCGTACGTAGATACATTCGGTGAGAAGAATGCTATGTGCACAGCACTAGCGATTTTCTTCTAGAATATGTCTCCGCTCCCACACATCTCTTGTCAACCTGCTAACGAAAGAAAATGCAATCATTAGCGCAGTCCAAAGTCACCAGAATGTGTAATTTTATCTATATTCTAACGCATGATGAAAAAATTTAAACATCGAGCTGTTACTTACCAAAAAACTAATTATTCATGCAGTCATCCCCTGTACGTAGATACATTCGGTGAGAAGAATGCTATGTGCACAGCACTAGCGATTTTCTTCTAGAATATGTCGCCGCTCCCACACATCTCTTGTCAACCTGATAACGAAGGAAAATGCAATCATTAGCGCAGTCCAAAGTCACCAGAATGTGTAATTTTATCTGTATTCTTAAACCATAATGGAAAAAATTTAAACATCGAGCTGTTACTTCCCAAAAAACTAATTATTCATGCAATCATCCCCTGTACGTAGATACATTCGGCGAGAAGAATGCTATGTGCACAGCACTAGCGATTTTCTTCTAGAATATGTCGCCGCTCCCACACATCTCTTGTCAACCTGCTAACGACAGAAAATGCAATCATTAGCGCAGTCGAAAGTCATCAGAATGTGTAATTTTATCTGTATTCTTAAACCATTATGAAAAAAATTAACGCATGGAGCTGTTACTTACCAAAAAATTAATTATTCATGCAGTCATCCCCTGTACGTAGATACATTCGGTGAGAAGAATGCTATGTGCACAGCACTAGCGATTTTCTTCTAGAATATGTCGCCGCTCCCACACATCTCTTGTCAACCTGCTAACGAAAGAAAATGCAATCATTAGCGCAGTCCAAAATCACCAGAATGTGTAATTTTATCTATATTCTAACGCATGATGAAAAAATTTAAACATCGAGCTGTTACTTACGAAAAAACTAATTATTCATGCAGTCATCCCCTGTACGTAGATACATTCGGTGAGAAGAATGCTATGTGCACAGCACTAGCGATTTTCTTCTAGAATATGTCGCCGCTCCCACACATCTTTTGTCAACCTGCTAACGAAAGAAAATGCAATCATTAGCGCAGTCCAAAGTCACCAGAATGTGTAATTTTATCTGTATTCCTAAACCATAATGGAAAAAATTTAAACATCAAGCTGTTACTTCCCAAAAAACTAATTATTCATGCAATCATCCCCTGTACGCAGATACATTCGGTGAGAAGAATGCTATGTGCACAGCACTAGCGATTTTCTTCTAGAATATGTCGCCGCTCCCACACGTCTCTTGTCAACCTGCTAACGAAAGAAAATGCAATCATTAGCGCAGTCCAAAGCCACCAGAATGTGTAATTTTATCTATATTCTAACGCATAATGAAAAAAATTTAAACATTGAGCTGTTACTTCCCAAAAAACTAATTATTCATGCAGTCATACCCTGTACGTAGATACATTCGGTGAGAAGAATGCTATGTGCACAGCACTAACGATTGTCTTCTAGAATATGTCGCCGCTCCCACACATCTCTTGTCAACCTGCTAACGAAAGAAAATGCAATCATTAGCGCAGTCCAAAGTCACCAGAATGTGTAATTTTATCTGTATTCATAAACCATAATGAAAAAAATTAACGCATCGAGCTGTTACTTACCATAAAACTAATTATTCATGCAGTCATCCCCCGTACGTAGATACATTCGGTGAGAAGAATGCTATGTGCACAGCACTAGCGATTTTCTTCTAGAATATGTCGCCGCTCCCACACATCTCTTGTCAACCTGCTAACGAAAGAAAATGCAATCATTAGCGCAGTCCAAAGTCACCAGAATGTGTAATTTTATCTATATTCTAACGCATGATGAAAAAATTTAAACATCGAGCTGTTACTTACCAAAAAACTAATTATTCATGCAGTCATCCCCTGAACGTACATACATTCGGTGAGAAGAATGCTATGTGCACAGCACTAGCGATTTTCTTCTAGAATATGTCGCCGCTCCCACACATCTCTTGTCAACCTGATAACGAAGGAAAATGCAATCATTAGCGCAGTCCAAAGTCACCAGAATGTGTAATTTTATCTGTATTCTTAAACCATAATGGAAAAAATTGAAACATCGAGCTGTTACTTCCCAAAAAACTAATTATTCATGCAATCATCCCCTGTACGTAGATACATTCGGTGAGAAGAATGCTATGTGCACAGCACTAGCGATTTTCTTCTAGAATATGTCGCCGCTCCCACACATCTCTTGTCAACCTGCTAACGAAAGAAAATGCAATCATTAGCGCAGTCCAAAGTCACCAGAATGTGTAATTTTATCTGTATTCTTAAACCATAATGAAAAAAATTAACGCATGGAGCTGTTACTTACCAAAAAATTAATTATTCATGCAGTCATCCCCTGTACGTAGATACATTCGGTGAGAAGAATGCTATGTACACAGCACTAGCGATTTTCTTCTAGAATATGTCGCCGCTCCCACACATCTCTTGTCAACCTGCTAACGAAAGAAAATGCAATCATTAGCGCAGTCCAAAATCACCAGAATGTGTAATTTTATCTATATTCTAACGCATGATGAAAAAATTTAAACATCGAGCTGTTACTTACCAAAAAACTAATTATTCATGCAGTCATCCCCTGTACGTAGATACATTCGGTGAGAAGAATGCTATGTGCACAGCACTAGCGATTTTCTTCTAGAATATGTCGCCGCTCCCACACATCTTTTGTCAACCTGCTAACGAAAGAAAATGCAATCATTAGCGCAGTCCAAAGTCACCAGAATGTGTAATTTTATCTGTATTCCTAAACAATAATGGAAAAAATTTAAACATCGAGCTGTTACTTCCCAAAAAACTAATTATTCATGCAGTCATCCCCTGTACGTATATACATTCGGTGAGAAGAATGCTATGTGCACAGCACTAGCGATTTTCTTCTAGAATATGTCGCCGCTCCCACACATCTCTTGTCAACCTGCTAACGAAAGAAAATGCAATCATTAGCGCAGTCCAAAGTCACCAGAATGGGTAATTTTATCTATATTCTAACGCATGATGAAAAAAATTTAAACATCGAGCTATTACTTCCCAAAAAACTAATTATTCATGCAGTCATCCCCTGTACGTAGATACATTCGGTGAGTAGAATGCTATGTGCACAGCACTAGCGATTATCTTCTAGATTATGTCGCCGCTCCCACACATCTCTTGTCAACCTGCTAACGATAGAAAATGCAATCATTAGCGCAGTCCAAAGTCAACAGAATGTGTAATTTCATGTATATTCTAACGCATGATGAAAAAAATTTAAATATCGAGCTGTTACATCCCAAAAAAACTAATTATTCATGCAGTCACCCCCTGTACGTAAATACATTCGGTGAGAAGAATGCTATGTGCACAGCACTAGCGATTTTCTTCTAGAATATGTCGCCGCTCCCACACATCTCTTGTCAACCAGCTAACGAAAGAAAATGCAATCATTAGCGCAGTCCAAAGTCACCAGAATGTGTAATTTTATCTGTATTCTTAAATCATAATGGCAAAAATTAACGCATCGAGCTGTTACCTACCAAACAACTAATTATTCATGCAGTCATCACCTGTACGTAGATACATTCGGTGAGAAGAATGCTATGTGCACAGCACTAGCGATTTTCTTCTAGAATATGTCGCCGCTCCCACACATCGCTTGTCAACCTGCTAACGAAAGAAAATGCAATCATTAGCGCAGTCCAAAGTCACCAGAATGGGTAATTTTATCTGTATTCTTAAACCATAATGAAAAAAATTAACGCATGGAGCTGTTACTTACCAAAAAACTAATTATTCATGCAGTCATCCCCTGTACGTAGATACATTCGGTGAGAAGAATGCTATGTGCACAGCACTAGCGATTTTCTTCTAGAATATGTCGCCGCTCCCACACATCTCTTGTCAACCTGCTAACGAAAGAAAATGCAATCATTAGCGCAGTCCAAAGTCACCAGAATGTGTTATTTTATCTATATTCTAACGCATGATGAAAAAAATTTAAACATCGAGCTGTTACTTCCCAAAAAACTAATTATTCATGCAGTCATCACCTGTACGTAGATACATTCGGTGAGAAGAATGCTATGTGCACAGCACTAGCGATTTTCTTCTAGAATATGTCGCCGCTCCCACACATCTCTTGTCAACCTGCTAACGAAAGAAAATGCAATCATTAGCGCAGTCCAAAGTCACCAGAATGTGTAATTTTATCTGTATTCTTAAACCATAATGAAAAAAATTAACGCATCGAGCTGTTACTTCCCAAAAAACTAATTATTCATGCAGTCATCACCTGTACGTAGATACATTCGGTGAGAAGAATGCTATGTGCACAGCACTAGCGATTTTCTTCTAGAATATGTCGCCGCTCCCACACATCACTTGTCAACCTGCTAACGAAAGAAAATGCAATCATTAGCGCAGTCCAAAGTCACCAGAATGTGTAATTTTATCTGTATTCTTAAACCATAATGAAAAAAATTAACGCATGGAGCTGTTACTTACCAAAAAACTAATTATTCATGCAGTCATCCCCTGTACGTAGATACATTCGGTGAGAAGAATGCTATGTGCACAGCACTAGCGATTTTCTTCTAGAATATGTCGCCGCTCCCACACATCTCTTGTCAACCTGCTAACGAAAAAAAATGCAATCATTAGCGACTCGTACGTCACCAGAATGTGTAATTTTATCTGTATTCTTAAACCATAATGAAAAAAATTAACGCATCGAGCTGTTACTTACCAAAAAACTAATTATTCATGCAGTCATCCCCTGTACGTAGATACATTCGGTGAGAAGAATGCTATGTGCACAGCACTAGCGATTTTCTTCTAGAATATGTCGCCGCTCCCACACATCTCTCGTCAACCTGCTAACGAAAGAAAATGCAATCATTAGTGCAGTCCAAAGTCACCAGAATGTGTAATTTTATCTATATTCTAACGCAAGATGAAAAATTTTAAACATCGAGCTGTTACTTCCCAAAACACTAATTATTCATGCAATCATCCCCTGTACGTAGATACATTCGGTGAGAAGAATGCTATGTGCACAGCACTAGCGATTTTCTTCTAGAACATGTCGCCGCTCCCACACATCTCTTGTCAACCTGCTAACGAATGAAAATGCAATCATTAGCGCAGTCTAAAGTCAACAAAATGTGTAATTTTATCTGTATTCTTAAACCATAACGAAAACAATTAACGCATCGAACTGTTACTTACCAAAAAACTAATTATTCATGCAGTCATCCCCTGTACGTAGATACATTCGGTGAGAAGAATGCTATGTGCACAGCACTAGCGATTTTCTTCTAGAATATGTCGCCGCTCCCACACATCTCTTGTCAACCTGCTAACGAAAGCAAATGCAATCATTAGCGACTCGTAAGTCACCAGAATGTGTAATTTTATCTGTATTCTAAAACCATAATGAAAAAAATTAACGCATCGAGCTGTTACTTACCAAAAAACTAATTATTCATGCAGTCATCCCCTGTACGTAGATACATTCGGCGAGAAGAATGCTACGTGCACAGCACTAGCGATTGCCTTCTAGAATATGTCGCCGCTGCCACACATCTCTTGTCAACCTGCTAACGAAAGAAAATGCAATCATTAGCGCAGTTCAAAGTCACCAGAATGTGTAATTTTATCTATATTCTAACGCATGATGAAAAAAATGTAAACATCGAGCTGTTACTTCCCAAAAAACTAATTATTCATGCAGTCATCCTCTGTACGTAGATACATTCGGTGAGAAGAATGCTATGTACACAGCACTAGCGATTTTCTTCTAGAATATGTCGCCGCTCCCACACATCTTTTGTCAACCTGCTAACGAAAGGAAATGCAATCATTAGCGCAGTCCAAAGTCACCAGAATGTGTAATTTTATCTGTATTCTTAAACCATAATGGAAAAAATTTAAACATCTTGCTGTTACTTCCCAAAAAACTAATTATTCATGCAGTCATCCCCTGTACGTAGATACATTCGGTGAGAAGAATGCTATGTGCACAGCACTAGCGATTTTCTTCTAGAATATGTCGCCGCTCCCACACATCTCTTGTCAACCTGCTAACGAAAGAAAATGCAATCATTAGCGCAGTCCAAAGTCACCAGAATGTGTAATTTTATCTATATTCTAACGCATAATGAAAAAAATTTAAACATCGAACGGTTACTTCCCAAAAAACTAATTATTCATGCAGTCATCCCCTGTACGTAGATACATTCGGTGAGAAGAATGCTATGTGCACAGCACTAGCCATTTTCTTCTAGAATATATCGCCTCTCCCACACATCTCTTGTCAACCTGCTAACGAAAGGAAATGCAATCATTAGCGCAGTCCAAAGTCACCAGAATGTGTAATTTTGTCTATGTTCTAACGCATGATGAAAAAAATTTAAACATCGAGCGGTTACTTTCCAAAAAACTAATTATTCATGCAGTCATCCCCTGTACGTAGATACATTCGGTGAGAAGAATGCTATGTGCACAGCACTAGCGATTTTCTTCTAGAATATCTCGCCGCTCCCACACATCTCTTGTCAACCTGCTAACGAAAGAAAATGCAATCATTAGCGCAGTCCAAAGTCAACAGAATGTGTAATTTTATCTGCATTCTTAAACCATAATGAAAAAAATTATCGCATCGAGCTTTTACTTACCAAAAAACTAATTATTCATGCAGTCATCCCCTGTACGTAGATACATTCGGTGAGAAGAATGCTATGTGCACAGCACTAGCGATTTTCTTCTAGAATATGTCGCCGCTCCCACACATCTCTTGTCAACCTGCTAACGAAAGAAACTGCAATCATTAGCGCAGTCCAAAGTCACCAGAATGTGTAATTTTATCTGTATTCTTAAACCATAATGAAAAAAATTAACGCATCGAGCTGTTACTTACCAAAAAACTAATTATTCATGCAGTCATCCCCTGTACGTAGATACATTCGGTGAGAAGAATGCTATGTGCACAGCACTAGCGATTTTCTTCTAGAATCTGTCGCCGCTCCCACACATCTTTTGTCAACCTGCTAACGAAAGAAAATGCAATCATTAGCGCAGTCCAAAGTCACCAGAATGTGTAATTTTATCTGTATTCTTAAACCATAATGAAAAAAATTAACGCAACGAGCTGTTACTTACCAAAATACTAATTATTCATGCAGTCATCCCCTGTACGTAGATACAATCGGTGAGAAGAATGCTATGTGCACAGCACTAGCGATTTTCTTCTAGAATATGTCGCCGCTCCCACACATCTCTTGTCAACCTGCTAACGAAAGAAAATGCAATCATTAGCGCAGTTCAAAGTCACCAGAATGTGTAATTTTATCTATATTCTAACGCATGATGAAAAAAAATTTAAACATCGAGCTGTTTTTTCCCAAAAATCTAATTATTCATGCAGTCATCCTCTGTACGTTGATACATTCGGTGAGAAGAATGCTATGTGCACAGCACTAGCGATTTTCTTCTAGAATATGTCGCCGCTCCCACACACCTCTTGTCAACCTGCTAACGAAAGAAAATGCAATCATTACCGACTCGTAAGTCACCAGAATGTGGAATTTTATCTGTAGTCTTAAACCATAATGAAAAAAATTAACGCATCGAGCTGTTACTTACCAAAAAACTAATTATTCATGCAGTCATCCCCTGTACGTAGATACATTCGGTGAGAAGAATGCTATGTGCACAGCACTAGCGATTTTCTTCTAGAATATGTTGCCGCTCCCACACATCTCTTGTCAACCTGATAACGAAAGAAAATGCAATCATTAGCGCAGTCCAAAGTCACCACAATGTGTAACTTTATCTGTATTCTTAAACCATAATGAAAAAAATTAACGCATCGAGCTGTTACTTACCAAAAAAAAAATTGTTCATGCAGTCATCCCCTGTACGTAGATACATTCGGTGAGAAGAATGCTATGTGCACAGCACTAGCGATTTTCTTCTAGAATATGTCGCCGCTCCCACACATCTCTTGTCAACCTGCTAACGAAAGAAAATGCAATCATTAGCGCAGTTCAAAGTCACCAGAATGTGTAATTTTATCTATATTCTAACGCATGATGAAAAAAATTTAAACATCGAGCTGTTACTTACCAAAAAACTAATTATTCATGCAGTCATCCCCTATACGTAGATACATTCGGTGAGAAGAATGCTATGTGCACAGCACTAGCGATTTTCTTCTAGAATATATCGCCGCTCCCACACATCTCTTGTCAACCTGCTAACGAAAGAAAATGCAATCATTAGCGACTCGTAAGTCACCAGAATGTAGATTTTTATCTGTATTCTTAAACCATAATGAAAAAAATTAACGCATCGAGCTGTTACTTACCAAAAAACTAATTATTCATGCAGTCATCCCCTGTACGTAGATACATTCGGTGAGAAGAATGCTATGTGCACAGCACTAGCGATTTTCTTCTAGAATATGTTGCCGCTCCCACACATCTCTTGTCAACCTGCTAACGAAAGAAAATGCAATCATTAGCGCAGTACAAAGTCACCAGTATGTGTAATTGTATCTGTATTCTTATACCATAATGAAAAAAATTAACGCATCGAGCTGTTACTTACCAAAAAACTAATTATTCATGCAGTCATCCCCTGTACGTAGATACATTCGGTGAGAAGAATGCTATGTGCACAGCACTAGCGATTTTCTTCTAGAATATGTCGCCGCTCCCACACATCTCTTGTCAACCTGCTAACGAAAGAAAATGCAATCATTAGCGCAGTCCGAAGTCACCAGAATGTGTAATTTTATCTATATTCTAACGCATGATGAAAAAAATTTAAACATCGAGCTGTTACTTCCCAAAAAACTAATTATTCATGCAGTCATCCCCTGTACGTAGGTACATTCGGTGAGAAGAATGCTATGTGCACAGCACTAGCGATTTTCTTCTAGAATATGTCGCCTCTCCCACACATCTTTTGTCAACCTGCTAACGAAAGAAAATGCAATCATTAGCGCAGTCCAAAGTCACCAGAATGTGTAATTTTATCTATATTCTAACGCATGATGAAAAAAATTTAAACATCGAGCTGTTACTTCCCAAAAACCTAATTATTCGTGCAGTCATCCCCTGTACGTAGATACATTCGGTGAGAAGAATGCTATGTGCACAGCACTAGCGATTTTCTTCTAGAATATGTCGCCGCTCCCACACATCTCTTGTCAACCTGCTAACGAAAGAAAATGCAATCATTAGCGCAGTCCAAAGTCACCAGAATGTGTAAATTCATCTGTAGTCTTAAACCATAACGAAAAATATTAACGCATCGAGCTGTTACTTACCAAAAAACTAATTATTCATGCAGTAGAATATGTCGCCGCTCCCACATATCTCTTGTCAACCTGCTAACGAAAGAAAATGCAATCATTAGCGCAGTCCAAAGTCACCAGAATGTGTAAGTTTATCTATATTCTAACGCATGATGAAAAAATTGTAAACATCGAGCTGTTACCTCCCACAAACCTAATTATTCATGCAGTCATCCCCTGTACGTAGATACATTCGGTGAGAAGAATGCTATGTGCACAGCACTAGCGATTTTCTTCTAGAATATGTCGCCGCTCCCACACATCTCTTGTCAACCTGCTAACGAAAGGAAATGGAATCATTAGCGCAGTCCTAAGTCACCAGAATGTGTAATTTCATCTGTATTCTTAAACCATAATGAAAAAAATTAACGCATCGAGCTGTTACTTACCAAAAAACTAATTATTCATGCAGTCATCCCCTTTACGTAGATACATTCGGTGTGAAGAATGCTATGTGCACAGCACTAGCGATTTTCTTCTTGAATATGTCGCCGCTCCCACACATCTCTTGTCAACCCGCTAACGAAAGAAAATGCAATCATTAGCGCACTCCTAAGTCACCGAAATGTGTAATATTATCTGTATTCTTAAACCATAATGAAAAAAATTAAAACATCGAGCTGGTACTTACCAAAAAATCTTATTATTCATGCAGTCATCCACTGTACGTAGATATATTCGGGGTGAAGAATGCTATGTGCAAAGCACTAGCGATTTTCTTGTAGAATGTGTCGCCGCTCCCACACATCTCTTCTCAACCTGCTATCGCAAGCAAATGCAATCGTTAGCGCAATCCAAAGTCACCAGAATGTGTAATTTTATCTGTAATCTTAAACCATAATGAAAAAAATTAACGCATCGAGCTGTTACTTATTAAAAAACTATATATTCATGCAGTCATCCCCTTGTACGTAGATACATTCGGTGAGAATAATGCTATGTGCACAGCACTAGCGATTTTCTTGTAGAGTATCTCGCCGCTCCCACACATCTCCTGTCAACCTGCTATCCAAAGGAAATGTAAACATTAGCGCACTCCAAAGTCACCAGAATGTGTAATTATATCTGTATTCTAAAGCATAATGGAAAAAATTTAAACATCGAGCTGTTACTTCCCAAAGAACTAATTATTCACGCAGTCATCCCCTGTACGTAGATACATTCGGTGTGAAGAATGGTATGTGCACCGCACTAGCGATTTTCTTCTAGAATACGTCGCCGCTCCCACACATCTCTTGCCAACCTGGTAACGAAAGAAAATGCAATCATTAGCGCAATCCAAAGTCACCAGAATGTGTAATTTTATCTGTATTCTAAAACATAATGAAAAAAATTTAGACATCGAACTGTTGCTTAGGAGGAAAAGTAATTATTCATGCAGTCATCCCCTGTACGTAGATACATTCGGTGTGAAGAATGCTATGTGCACACCACTAGCGATTTTCTTCTAGAATACGTCGCCGCTCCCACACATTTCTTGTCAACTTGCTAACGAAAGAAAAAGTATACACTAGCGGACTTTAAAGTCATCAGAATGTGTATTTTTATCTGTATTCTTAAAGCATAACATAAAAACATTTAAACATCGATCTGTTACTTACAAAAACGGAATATCCACGCAGTCATCCACTGTACATAGCTACATTCGGTGTGAAGATTGGTATATGCACTGCACTAGCGATTTTTTAACTCTGAAACACACACTGCTTAAGAAACTGGAGAAACGGGATGGTGATTTCGATATAAAGGTTGCAGAACGCAACAACAGTACTGTATTTTGAATTTAGTAGCTGCGGAAGTCCGTCTTCCACGAAGTATGCAGTTTTGTAGATTGTTTGGAGGAATGTTTATTTTTACTGCTCGATTTACTGCGGAAAATCAATGTGTCTTCCAGAAGGAGATACATTGATTATAAGAAATTTGAAAACCAAATTGGCTGAACACTACGGTGATGGAGTCCTTGTCATAGTGCTGCTTATACAGGTACCACTGACTTGACTGGGAATGGTGACGTAACGGTTTCTGAAAATTTACAAGAATTTATAACGGTTCTGGTTGTCTCGAAGAAGAAATTAGTGAACATTCCCACTTGAGAAAACGTACAGCAATATCCCAAACGTCTGTGTCAGTTTCGAGGTCTCGTTCATTCACCTCCTCATTGCAACATGGGCCTTGCAGTGTACTTGTTTTCTAAGATGGGATCAAAAAACATCGTTGAAACTGTTTCTAATATGGGTTTCTGCTCTTCCTACAATAGCGTGAATATCAGATTCCAGCGTCTAAATGTGCTTGTGTTTCAGGCAAGTAATGCTGTCATAGTTTCTCGTTCGTCATATACTGCTGACGCAGTAAGCTTCCACTCCTGCTGAGTACATCTACAGTTGTAGCCGCGGTTGCAGAACAGCTTGGAGCCCAGAAAATGGGCTTGCCGTGGATCAAACTAGTCCCCTTGCCGTGAAACGACCGCCGCTCCGCACGGGATACGTGTATTACTACTGATTTTACACGGAACGATGTGGAAGAAAATGCAAGTGTATGAGGGCTGACTTACGCTGTGCAACAGTGTGTAAAAGCTGTCGAGGACGAACTGCATTAACGTACTCCCCGTGATTTGCCAGAAAATTTGGAGGATGGTTTTCAGTAAATAATTGTATAATGTTCAATACATATTGTGGCATTTTAGTTGTGAAGTTGTTGCAAATATGATGATTTTAAACGTCTCATAAAAACTCTTACTGTTGATGAATTCTATACTAATTCTTCATTCTCACGACCAATGATTTAGATCGTAATATAAATATTTAGGTGCCACCACCATTGCTGAGTGGATAGTGCTGCTGACTTCCATTCAGAGGACACTGGCTCGATTCCCGCTTGGGTCGAACGTTGTTTCCGGTTAGGGACTGGGCGTTGTGTTGTCGTTATCACCATTTCAACATCATCGAGGAGCAAGTCGCCGATGTGGCATTAAATAAAAAGACTTGCACTAAGCAGCTGGAAAACGGTAGATGGGGCCTCCCTGCCACACGATCATTTCATACTACTTTCAGTACCGTGCGTAACACTGAGCAAAACAATGCACAGCAGAATTGTTCGGAATCAATAGATGTCACTTTTAAAAGGAATTTCACTCACTCCTTTTTTTATCTTCACATTTCAGTATTGAAGTGTATCTGTTACTCACATCTTTCTACACGTAAAAAAGGCAAGTGGTTGTGCAGAAGCAAAGGAAAATAGCTTAAAATTATGCCAAACTCATAGAATAATTAATTTTTACTCTTCCAAATATAATTTTTCGAAAACTGGTTTCCTTGCTTAAAGATGCGCATGACCTCCTTTAAGAAGAATTTAAGTACACATATTTTCATCGTAATAGACTTCGGAAAGCGAACTGTTTTTTGTAAAAATGGAAAAAGGTAAAAAAAAATGTATTAGGGGTTGGCGCGAGGCGAATGTTTACCTGCTCTGGGTAGGGGGGAAGGGTGGGAATTTTTCTGTTTCTTATTTTCATCTTTTCATATAACTTTTCATTTCAATATTTCAAAACTTTATAAATTATTTTCCCAGTTTTCCTAGTTTCCCTGGGCTAACATGTATCTAGGCATGGATGAAAAAACACAATGGTTCAAGCATAGAGCCGCTCCAGCAAAAACTGCTCGTCAGAATTTGGTACATTATTTTTCCCAGACAGTGTGACAGACAGCACTGTAAAATACACAAACGAAGAACTGGACGAATGACAGAAGCTTATTCTCAAAGTTCTCGAGACTGCGCACATACAGATAGTGAAGAATTATTTGCTTCTCTTGGTGTTTTATACCCTGCTGGAGTGAAAAGTACACAGTATCACAGTTGGGATGATTATGGAACACTGATACTGTCAACAAGTGTAGCAGGGCGCAGAGGAAGGCCGCAGATAACGTGACGCCAATTAAATATTCTATGAGTTAGTGGATGTGCAGGAAGATTGACAGCAATAGTCGAGAAGTTGAAAGAATGTTGTGAAGGTTGTGATGTCAGATAGTGCATTCCAATTAAGTCGGCAAAATACACTATAAAAGATTGCGCAATCTGCGATGGTGTAATTTTTTACACCCTAAATATGGACGTATGTGCAGATAAACAACCTGCTGGTCCACGTCAAATACCCATTGATGCAGGGGACGCGGTGTTACTGCTAATTAGACCCACTGACAACACAGACAGAGACGTGGCGACGATGGACAACTATTTTGTTTCTGTACCAGTCGCGAACGAATAAGCTATTGACACACAGTAGTAGGTACCCTGCGGAAGAATAGGAGATAAACTCTGTAAGATCTGCTGTCAGTAAAGTGTTGACCTGTATTTACGCATTGGGAGAGAAATCAAGTGGCAGCTTCTTTGCCGGTATGTCCCAAACAAGAAACAGAAAAAGAACTTACTAACAGGAATTAAAATAGGTGGAATAAATGTAAACAACCTCAGGTACGCGGATGATACGATCCTGTTGGCAGAAAGTGAAGAAAAATTGAGAACACTCTTACTAAAGGTGAAAGACGAAAGTGAAAAGGCCGGTCTTATGCTGAATGTGAAGAAAACGAAAATTATGGCAACTACACCTACCAATTCGAGGGAAAAAAACAGGAGAAACCATGGAGGTAGTGACCACATTCAGTTATCTCGGTTCCCAGATCTCTGTTGATGGCGACTGCAGCCATGAAATCCGGAGACGCCTGTTGCTCGGTAGACAGGCGATGACAAACCTTGACAAGGTTATAAGGTCCAGAGATATAACACTAGCAACAAAGATCCGTATTGTGAGGGCCATGGTCTTTCCAATTGTGATGTATGGATGTGAGACCTGGACCATTAGAAAGGCTGAACGGCAAAGAATTGACTCCTTCGAATTGTGGTGTTGGAGGAAACTTCTTAGAGTTCCATGGACTGCAAAGAGAACCAACAGATCAATATTGGAGCAAATAAAACCAGATTTCTCCCTGGAAGGTCTAATGTTAAAACAAAAGCTGATCTACTTTGGACACACAATGCGAAGGCATGCCTCACTGGAAAAAAACATTAATGCTGGGGAAGGTTGAAGGAACTAGAAGAAGAGGACGTCAGAGGATGAGATGGGTCGATGGCATAACAGAAGCAATGTGTTCCAACCTGGAAGGTCTACGGGAGAAAGTGAAAGACAGGAAAAAGTGGCGTGATTTGGTTCATGGGGTCACGAAGAGTCGGAACCGACTAAACGAATAGAGAGAGAGAGAGAGAGAGAGAGAGAATGGTGTCTACGATGTGCAGCGACTATAGTATAGACGCTTACGTGGCAAAGTGAATAAGCCTGAAGTGGTAACATTCTACAGCCTCAGAAGAACAGGCGTAGATGTTATTTGTCTGAAATGGTAATATTCTACTTCAAAAGTAAGCAATTGCTGACTCATTACGCTGCCTTTAAGCTTGCTTAAGATCGGAGTACCAATGCTCACATGTATAATATACAAGATGAATACAAGTGATTTTAATGCCAAGGAGAATATTCCTTGCAGAAGTGAGTATGGCGCATGCAAAACATATGACCAAACAAACATCGATTTCTAGCATACCATGCCACTTGAAGAAGACAGAGAAAGGTTTTGTAGATATCCACAACCTACTCATAGCAGAAGGAGCAACTGAATAAAGAGAAAAACCAAAAAGTCACTACTGCCCTAAAGAGAAAACTAGATATACACAGCATTGATGCTATCTTCGTTCCAGTCATTCTGTGAGTATCGGTTCCTAAATCGAGCGTCACCCAGGTCTACCCTCTTAAGATAACCCAGAAAACGAAGTACCAGCAAACACGGCACGGTGCGCACACAGCTTTAGGCATTCGGTCAAACGTATTTTGTTATTATTTACTTTCTACGTATTTTTTTAAATTTTGTATTATGTATTTTTAAAGTAAAAAATTTGCATCCAGAGGACACTATACGACATCGAAGAAGGGTCTTCGCTGAGTGCGGGGGCGGCTGATGAAAGCTCTGAACGCCACTTTGTCAGCCTAGAACAAAATTTCAAAAACTCCTTTGAAACTGATGATATTTTCTGACGTAGTACGTAGAGATTAAGAAGTTCTTCTATGTACGTCAGGTCACGTACAAGAAGGTTTTGCTAGGATTGTAATCGGCACATATTGCGAACGAAAGTCTTCCACTGCCTTGTAACAGCAGCGCTCTGAATAGACTAAGAACTACTACTTGTTGTGGAAAGTTCAGGTATAGACTCTGCTGTGTCTGCATTAAAAGACTCAGTCTGGAATTTGAGTATAATTTGAGTATCTTCCAAGAACGATTGTATGTCAGTGGGATACTGCCAAGGAAAAGTGATCACTGAATCAAAATGACTAAACAGAACGAGCAGAGTAGGCAGTTCTGGTGGAGCTAACGGAGAATTTGGGGGACAATGCTTCTTACCATGCGTTCTACAACTCAGCGTTAAGAGAACTCAACTGCAAACACACATTAACATACGCCGTCACATGTATGTCCGCAAAACAGAAGCTGTTACTATTTCTTCTTTATGATACGAATTTACGCAACTGATGGAAACAAGCGTTATATTTGTGACGCGAAACTTGCCATAAAGATGACATAATATTTTATTTACGTGCCGCAGGATGCGAAGGTTATCTTACACTGAGAAGGGCGGAATCACAAAATTAATTCTCCTAACTTGAGAGAAACACACACACACACACACACACACACACACACACACACATGCACATACACAGGCGAGCGCTAATTCACACTGTCAAACATGCACGCACCTTTCACAACCTG
Source organism: Schistocerca nitens (assembly GCF_023898315.1). NCBI lineage: Eukaryota > Metazoa > Arthropoda > Insecta > Orthoptera > Acrididae > Schistocerca > Schistocerca nitens. The sequence goes on along the minus strand of NW_026045896.1, from coordinate 823,584 downwards.
CCGACAGATATTTTAGATTTACTGCAGGTAGCGTCAGGGCAATGGAGGTCATGAGTACCGAGGAATTCTTTTTCGGTTTTCAGTAAAACATATTGGTATGATTAAAAACAACGATCAACGGCATATCCAAACTATGAAGCGAATGATAATCAAAATATTCAAATGGATGTGGAATCTTATTGGACTTAACTGCTAAGGTCATCAGTCCCTAAGCTTACACACTACTTAACCTAAATTATCCTAAGGACAAACACACACACCCATGCCCGAGGGAGGACTCGAACCTCCGCCGGGACCAGCCGCACAGTCCGTGACTGCAGCGCCTCAGACCGCTCGGCTAATCCCGCGCGGTGAATGATAATCGGATTGATTAAACGCATTCCATATAAAATTGCACCAGTTAAGTGCTACCAAATGGACAGACGACATTCTGTTCCACCACCAGAATGTTTACAAAGTAGTCATAAGCTTGTCGCACAATAAATTATAAATGTAAAACTGAGTACAAGCTTACTATGGACTTATTGTATCAATGACACACATCTAGCTTGCTATCTTTTACAAGCCACTGACAACAAACATGAATTGTATTTCAGTTACCGTGTGGATACTACCATGGGTGTCGTGAAACCGACAGAGCACGAAAACTGCATGCACATTGAGCGCATATTTGTTGTTACATCTAATCCAAAAGCAACAAACTTAGCACAACATTTCTTCATATTGCCGAAGAAGACACATCACAAATTTGCGCGACTATCTCTGAGCACAAACACTACTGACCAGGCGTCGGTCTAATATTGCGCCAAGAAAGTTGAAAATCTCGTACCTTTAGGACGAGGAAACTTTCTGCTGGACGCTGGGAACCGAAAATAAAATCCTCTGTTACTGATCTCTAACTGGGAGTATCGAATTAGCCTGTGTATGTAAGGCAGATCAAACAAGCATACTCGTATACGCCTTTCAAAGAACAATTATTTGTCGCGGGAAAACAGAGTGTAAATAATACGTGGCGGGAAAGAACAATCTCGCAGCGAACGTATCAGTCGACCTGAATTTTGAGACGAGCTCAAAATAAAATATATAAACTGATACAATGCATTGTTCTGCAAATAGCAGCTCCGCTTGCCCTAAACCTGTACGTTTACAGAAATATTCTCTCAGTTATTTTCAGCGATTAATAAGACGCTAATTATAAATATCTATTATTCAGTATTCTAACTTGTGATTCCTACGGAGGGCGAATTACGTACAACGTCTCCCGTATTGTGTTTCGTATCCTGGGATAAGGAGTGTTTCAGCTGACAAACAAACGACGTTAATTCACATAAACGGAACACGCATGCAGCAGATTCTGGCAGCTACTATTTTGACTGAGGAGTCGCTCTTTTATTTGTTCTATGCAGTTCAAAAAAATAATTCAAATGGCTCTGAGCACTATGGGACACAACTGCTGTGGTCATCTGTCCCCTAGAACTTAGAACTACTTAAACCTAACTAACCTAAGGACTTCACACTCATCCATGCCCGAGACAGGATTCGAACCTGCGACCGTAGCGGTCGCGCGTTTCCGGACTGTAGCGCCTAGAACCGCTGGGCCACTCCGGCCGGCTCTATGCAGTTGATCACACATGATAGTGCATCAAACTGAGACTCTTCGTCGCAGCTATTCAGTTGCTGTTACGCTTAGCTTATTCAGTTCATTCGGTGACTGCTTCTTGCATGTTTGTACTGTAAACATTTTACCGATTACGGGACTCGAGACGATAGTATAGAACAAAGAACTTCACGGTGCAGCTTGAAATTTACAGCTGACAGATAGTCATACAACTAGATAAACATGCACGCAAAAGAACCGTTTATTTTACTTTAGCTTTGTTGCAGTCCGCATTATTCACAACTGACATTTTTTTCTGATTTGTTTGCCCAACTGCACCTCAATAACTTCAAATGACTCATAGTGCCGGTCTACTAATGGCTCTTATTGATTTCCTGACCTTCATGCTCAGTGTATGTGCTCTGTCGTAATTACCTGACCTCTAAATCTATATGAACATCTGCAGACATAATTCGCAAGCCAACGTATGGTGCGTGGCGGAGGGTGCCCTGTACCACTAGCAGTCGTTTCCTATCCAGTTCCACTCGCAAACAGAGCCGTGGAACAATGACTATATGCCCACGTACTCGGCCTATCCTCCTCTACTCTTGTCTTTATGGTCCTTATTCGAAATGTACGTTGGCGGCAATAGAATCGTTCTGCAGTCAGCCTCAAATGCCAGTTCTCTAAATTTTGTCAATAGCGCTCCCCGAAAAGAACTTCGGCTTCCCCGTTCCCGAAACAGCTCTGTAATACTTGCGTGACCTTTGCAAAATGCTCGAGGAAGCAAAAGTTTTTAAACCTTTCATAGTTGTTGTTGTTGTGGTCTTCAGTCCTGAGACTGGTTTTATGCAGCTCTCCATGCTACTCTATCCTGTGCAAGCTTCTTCATCTCCCAGTAACTACTGCAACCTACATCCTTCTGAATCTGCTTAGTGTACTCATCTCTTGGTCTCCCTCTACGATTTTTACCCTCCACGCTGCCCTCCAATACTAAATTGGTGATCCCTTGTTGCCTCAGAACATGTCCTACCAGCCGATCCCTTTCATAGTAATTTCCATAAATAGTTCAATTTCTTTAGCATCCAAGCTTTGTCCTGCTGTACATTTACCTCACCTCTGATGCGTCTTCACAGAACGGAACGTCCATCGTGGAGTCGCCAGCATACCGCCTGGACGTCGAACAGTGGGCAAATGTTTTTACAGGTGAGTCCCGATCTGGTTTGGAGGGTAATTTTCCAATCATTCGCAGCTGGAAGGAACGTGGAAGCATTGTGGAAAGAGACCTGTATCGAGGAGGATCCGTAATGATGCAGGGCAGGGATTATGTTGACCACTGTAATACCTCTTCATGAAATTCTACGGGTGATTCGGCAAGGTTTAACTGCTGTAAACCGTGGTGAAGAGATCTTGGTATCTCAAGTGCGGTTGTTGCGAGGTGGTGTGGACCCACACTTCCTATTGATGGACGATAATGCTCTACTTCATAGAGAACAAATGGTTATTGTTTTCCTGGGAAACGGAAAATGTTGCACGCATGGCGTGGCATGCTCGTTCTCCCGGTTTGAATCCCTAGAGCATGTGTGGGATGCACTGTGGAGACAGGTTCCATCACGTTAGCATCCATCAACTATTCTCCAAGACTTGCGAGCAGCTCTGCAGGCAGAACGGGCGTTATTGCCTCAACATGAGATTGATGACATCAGTCATATTGTCGGGCCTGTATTGCTGCCACAGGTGGACAGTTCACACCCCATACTGAGCACGTTAACCAGTTGTCGGAATCTGTGTGCAAATCCGTTAAGCTGAAAAAAAAACAAAGAACATTGTTGTCTACCGTTATGCCTATAGCAGTTGTTAACGTTCTGCATTCTTCACATTGTTTCTACTTTACTATCACCTGTTTGTTATGTTTCGTGGAAAAATACGCTCAATCTTGCAAAACTGCCGTTTGTTGCTTCAATTTTGGACTCAATCTGACACAATTACAGATGAAAATAAGAAAGATTTAAAGGCTATGATGCGTTAGATGGAAAGGAATGCAGCTCTGTGGAAAGTGACAGAGAACATCGCACCTAGAACAATTGCATTGGACGTGGCACCTAAAATAAATGTCTATGTTTGAATTGCCTACAGCACCAAAACATTCCCAATCTGTCATGAAATTGTCACTAATGTATGATAGTAGACTCTCATTTGTATCTTGGAAATGTTTCAGGAATAATTAATAAAACACTACGCTACAGACAGTTTTTTGTTATAACTTCTGCTCATAAGTTTGGCACTTCGCACCTTTCTACAGTCGAGTATCCAATTAATGAGCATTTAGCGATCTATGACGATTAAGATATTCCTAGCCCATCGGGGTCACGTACAATTCCGAACTCTCAAAGAGCGAGGAAAAGAAAAACGATTTGACTAGGACACGGAGCTACGTGTTTAGTAAATGTTTTAAATGGTCGTTTGTCTTCTACTCACTGAGTTGTATTGCAACTGAATTGATCCAAGTTCATATTCAATACTACAAATAACCAACCACAACATTAAGTCAACCATTGTCACGTTCACTGTTGCCGGCACAGCGACAGATTGTAGTTATTTTGTGATTTAATTAGACGTGTATAATTTTAAATTTCTGGTGCCTACTTTTTCTAGTCAGTTCAAAAACATTTCCCTGGAGGGTGCCGGAACGCTGATCCTGCCGAAATTAAGCACTGCAAAAGAAGCGTATGTTTCTGCTACTGTCTGTTCTTATTACGATAGCCACTTTCCTTGACACGTGACAATTTTGTACGGAGTGTAATGATTCGCGCTTTCTACACTTCACTCGGCTTTCTAACATACCAATATTATGTAAATGTATTTATTTTTTCTTCAGAAGACGACTGTTTTGAAGATCCTTGCTGTGTATGGCTCAGAGACAGAAACAATTGCAGTATCCGTTTCTTCTGAGTTAGGGGAAACAGTTTGATAGCTTTTGACGTTTTCTGTGCGGTTTCCTCGATACCACTTGTGGTGGATTATTTGGTGCGTCAGATAAAGTGGATACTCCATTCCATAGAAGTTTCCTATGTTCCACATTCACTGATTTGGTTGGCATTGTAGCGAACAAACCATCATGTCGTCAGATGGTCATTAAAGGTCGTCCTGCGAAAAGTTAGCTCTTCTACTGTTTAGCAGTCATATTTCATTCTTCAAGGAAAGCGTCGTCCTATATAAATATCTGTACGTTACAAGAGACTCGTAAATAAACTGGCCTGTGAGGTACCGTTTTATACATCGCAGGATCCTTAGAAAACTAAAGAAAGACAAATGCGGTATAATTTCTTTGGTTAATGCCAGTTTTTAATGCAATACACACGCTACCTTTCGTAAAAACTATGTTGGAAATTAATATAAACGATGCCGTTCGCGTTCATCCGATATCGTAATCAAAAGTGTAGCTTACTGCGAGCTTGGAGGTCTGTCGTGGCAGTGTGTATCAACACTGAGCAGCAGTGTCGTGACTGAATTTATCAGACTAGACGTGTACTAGACTGTGGACAAGCACATAATAACTCTAGCTACACCTTTTCGCCAATCACCTTGGTTGTTCTGTTATCAACAGCTGCATAAGTGGTGAAGTCGAAATTACTAGTTTCCTTTTAAAGAGATCAGTAACATGAGATTTGATTTTCCGATTTGAGTGTACACGAGGAAGGTTCCTTGACGCAAAGGTAAGAATAACATTCACCAGGCAGTAGGAGAGCGCACACAGCTGTGATTGTGATCAGTAGCAGTTGCGAGACTTTTGTACTTCCTTTCAGGTAAGCTGGGAAATGTGATGAAATGCCCACACCTAGTTCCTGGGACTTACATTACGCTAGTTAACATGTATGAATCAAACATGTGCTCTAAATGCAAACAGTTTCTACGGTTTTCTTTCTTTCACAATAGTTAGCTGTCAGAATCACCCATAAGCAGGACCAAGAAAGTAACTGGAGTGTGTTTCTGTTTACTGATTGTGCTTCACAACAGGTAAAATTTAGGAGCAGTGTAATTAATGTCGTGAAAGCGTGCCTTTTCATTCATTTCGAATAGCTTCCGGTTTACCAATGTGACAGTCAGGAAATATCTGGAAAGAATTTAACTATATGATCATTATAAATTGTGTGACACGCTAATGAACTGAATTTGAAAACGCTGTGGTAAATGAAATGACTGCCTTGAAGTCTTACTGGTGATGCTCAAGTGGTGGAATAGTACCGTGAAATATATGCTGTAGTGTGAATTGAGTCTGTCATGATACTATTTGCGTTAGTCCTTTTCACTAGAATATAACTGACCTATGCAAATGAATATGCCAGTGCAATTAGTGTTCTTCGATCGGAATTACTGCGATAGTTCTAGTCTTTTAAACCGTTATATGAACTGGTCCCCTATTGTAAAATCAAAGTTCTCGACACCGGAGCGCATGTTTGCGCGTCCCCATGTTGAAGAAACTGGGTGAAATCACGGAAAAATCATTTTTCCCTCATGTATCCCTTTTCCGATGGAAATTTCGGCTAAAGAAATGTGAATACATTTTTTGGAACATAAAATTTGCCATAAACTTCTGTTTATAATGTTTTTTGTATTTCTTATGTTGCACGGATGGGTTTGATTTGTCTTGAATAACTCGACCCATTGCAAATTTGAGAAAAATTAACGAACAACAATTTACACTGGTTACAATTTTGATACAAGACGTGCATGTTCTACATTTTATTGGCCCTTTTAGACAGAGGCATACTGAGGTAATCCTGAGCCTTTTTTTTCCTCCATCTCCCCCCACTAACATGGAAACGCAGAAGATTAGCGTTCCGGTCTCTGGAGATACGAGATGACGGCCACGACAGAGGAGAGCAGATAATTTAATCCGAACACCATCCTAATTAAAACGTTACATTTTCCAACTGAAAACATTCCAAAACATGTTTAATGCATTTCAACTTTTGCTTTTTACGAATATGTCAACATGTGACGTTTTGCTAAACATAGCAGATAATTTTCGATAACATAAAATCCAGACAAAGAGTCATTCGAAATACTTTTTGCAATTGCTACCTAATCGCTAGCGTGTTGTAACCGACTGCAGGCCATTATTGCTCGCGACAATGCCAGCTCGTGTGTGGGGGTAGTTAATGAGCTCGTTGTCGAAAGAACAACTAACGCCAGATCACGAGATACACAGCGGCGTAGGTCACGTATGACTGACGTTCAGGGCTATAACTTACGTATCACCGAAATGAAACACGAGCAACGACGATCGAAGTTGCCAGCAAACAAAAATCTGTCCATTACAGCTCGAATTCGAGCGACCTCAACCAATATAGTACTACGGAGGTGAAAAGCCAAGAAAGTGTGGGAGCACTGAAGTGGCACTGAGGATATGAATTTACCGGGCACGAAGACAATAATACAGACCCACCTTATTTGATCATAACTACGCAAGCAGAAAAAACCATTTCAAAACACATTTCATTCCTCAAATAACACACTGATGGTTTCAGACGCAAATCAGTCTATTGTCAAACACAGAACTTAATGCCTGAAATCCTTCTATAATCCGTTATAAATTCTTAGACCTTCTTACGATAGCTCTATGGAAAACATGTTTCAAGACACCATGGTGTTGTACTACTCTTTCCGAGCGAATTCAGAAAGCACGAATATTCTTTTGTCCAGTTCCACCTGCCAGCTTTGACCAATGACCTCATACCTAAGCCAAAGAAGCTACATGGAGGCGATATGAAGGCAACGAGCATAGTCTTATCACAGTATTTAGATTCTAGAAACGAGGCTTATTCCTAGACAAGAGAATATACCAGTAGAATAAATGGTTCAAATGGCTCTGAGCACTATGGGACTCAACTGCTGTGGTCATCAGTCCCCTAGAACTTAGAACTACTTAAACCTAACTAACCTAAGGACATCACACACATCCATGCCCGAGGCAGGATTCGAACCTGCGACCGTAGCAGTCGCACGGTTCCGGACTGCGCGAGTAGAATAAAAGAAAATACACATACATTCGGTAAAATATCATCGCAGTTCAACCGATTAATTACATAGCACGAGTTATATCGTCCAGAAATTGAAGTAACCATAGTTTACTCGAGTAAGTGAAAAAACAACAGACGATCTTTAAAGTGCACTCCAATATTACGCATAGTAAACTCGTAATATTATAGAATAGTGATAATTCTTAATAATAAGTACCGAGTCTATAGGACTACCGGAGAGAAATGGGAGTTTTGGACGGGACCAAACTGAAATCTAATACAACAACCGCAAAATGAAATAAACAGTAACATACAGGAAACGTAAGGAAGACGTAAGCAGGAAATAAGGAGACAGCAACAAAAAATTCCTAAAAGAAAATGCACCATAGAAGTAAGGTAAGTTCACGAGAATATAAATCTTGGAATCGGTAACTGGAAATGACTCTATAAGGTCAATCATAGTTATCGATTTCAAGGTTAATCATTTTCAGTGTTCTTTATTACAGGATTTCTATTTTGGTTTTACTTTCTGTACTACTGCGATAAATAACAAATCTTGGAATTGGTAACTACAATGGACTTATATAGGTCAATTCTAGCTGTTGATTCAAAGGTTAGATATTTATCGCGTTTTTGCAGCAGTAGAGGAAGTGATACCATACAGTTAAGTCCTTGCAGAATTAGCCACCCACATCAGATGAAAATCACATAATAAAAGAACGAGGAGCTGACCATTAGGGTGATACCGCACCTGAAAATTGTAAAAGAATGCACAGTAGGCGAGTGGACTGGTTTGTTACAGGATTTCTGATATTTTTGTGTGTGCTTTTTGTACTACGCAGCAGTGTGTACTGTGCACTCTTTGGTAACTGTCACGCACAGAATCAATCTAATTATTGATTCCACGTTCCGTTATTTTTCGTGATTTTTACTGGCTGTGAATTATTTCGTTAAGGATTTAACTTTTTCGTATCGCTCTCTATACTACCGCAAAACCGCAAAAAATAACAAAATCTGGAATCGACAACTAGAAGTGACTTACATAGCTCAAGTGCAGAAGCAAAAACCAACAAAATAAATCCTAGAAAATAAGAACACACACTTAATGGAATGTCACCAAAAATAACCAATCGTGGAAAGGAGAACTAAAACTGACCTACATAGCTGTCCTCTTAATTTCCTGCCAAACCTCACTCTTAAACATCGTGCCACATTCGGAAAAAAATGCGAGAATCTATATTATAAATATTATTGCAGATCGTTTCATTAACATCAACGCAAGCTCTTTTTGAAAAGCAAGATGATAAATACGTTAGCTAATCGTTCCAGTCGCAGCGATTTAGGCTGCCCTCTCAGATTCCTCCCTAACCACAGTCGCAGTAATCGCGACATATTTGTAATAAACAGCATAATTTACATCAGTTGCTATGACCACCGCAGATAATATTTAATAACACGCCACTTACGTCATTCACATCCTAAACTCGTGACGTTACACAGGACGTCACTCGTTAAAGCTGACGGGCGGAATCGGTATTGGCAGAAATCAGATGCTGGTTGGCGGCTCACCAAAGACCGTCATCGCTGCTGCGTGCCCTTACTGCAGCTCACGGTTTCTTACGATGTTGCTGAACGGGACACGAACATTCGTGTTGCTCGCCTTTCGACTCGACTCGGACTGTTTCTAAGCAACGTCACAGGGCCTTGAAGAATGGCGATGCTCTTTTCACAAAAATTCTCCGCAAACGTGACGTCATTTTGACGTCACGCGCAATATCGATGAGCGCATGAGCGGCTATCATCTTTGTTTCAACGAAGAATGTGAATATTATTGCCCCTCGATTCACTCGCAGCAATTTAAGCCGTCCTCCTAGGTTCCTTCCTAACCACACACTCGGGAAACGCCACACAATCGTGAATAAACAGCGAAATATTATTGACAAGGGAGAGTATGAATGTTAATGCTTCTCATTTCACTCGTGTCCTCTTATGTTCCTGTCTAACCACGTACTCGAAAGGCGGCCACATACGGAAATAAAGAACCAAATATTTGCAAGAAGGAAGAATATGAATTTTATTGGTGCTCGTTTCAGTAGCAGCAATTTAAGCTGTCCCCCTACGGTTCTGCCCTACTCGGAAATAGCTAAATATTTATTTCATCAATCGTTCTCAAATCACACTCAATATAAATAACAACCAGTATTGCAGAACACACTTGTATTACAATCATAAGAAAGTAACAGAATGTTTTAACAACGCTAGTATGAAAAAAATCCATGTAACAGCTTTCGACTCCAATGTAACAGTTCTGACATTAAATGTAACTGGGTTTTCTCTTTTGATGCTAGTCAATTGTCAGGATGAGCATTACTGCAAAGGGCATTTGATTCTAAAGCATTGTGTTAGGGTGAAAATACTAAATTAATTAATTTTTCTCTCTTAACAACATGTGGTCAGTGTGGGTTCTTCCTTGGCTCGAGTATGAGGTAGAATGAAACAGCATTTTTACGTAAGATAACTTTTATTGCAAGTTTCGTACAACTGTTTCCTTACTCGATGTTCTGGCTCGGAGAACGGCAACTGTGTTGTTTGCGAAGCCTTCTGCTGCGGCAGCGGCGGCGTCTGATTACGCGTGGCAGTGTGTATCTCGTGTCGCCGTCTCGCCCAGTTGACTGTAGACGCGCAGCGCGAGGTGGCCCGTTTAACTATTGCGAGCGAAGTCGTGCATCGGATGGTGATACCTTGGATGTGGCGTCCCAGTGTTTCTCTTCTCTAAGCGGCCGCGTGTGTTGTGCGTCGGCCAGCGGAGCGGCGCAGCGGGGGAAGGCCAGTGTCCCGAACTCGAACAACGGACTCCCGCTTGCCAGTCTTCGGCTGTCAGATCTTCATCCCAGCTCACAGGTGGCCGTCTCCTTCCCGTCCTCACGAGTCACCCGGGTACGTAAAAATCAGTCTTCAAATACCTTTTAACTTCTGTTTTCCGGCGCCGAGGCTGCTGCCTCCTATTCCATTACAGTGGCGGACTTGGTGCGTCTGTGCATGATGTAGTCTCTTCTTGCAAGACGGTCTTCAGCACCGAAACTGTCGGGCCTATTGCGTCTCGCGTATTTATTCACTTCAGTTTACTGGAGGTGAACGACTTTACGGTCATTGCCTCTTCTGTCACGTTGAAAAGCTTCTCGAAGAATCTTCTTAACGTCGGTCATTGGCTCCTGGAATGTAGGGGAGGGCCTTTGCTCACATGTGACAATTGAAAAACACGTGAGCCGGTCGGGCGATGCCCTGACGGCTGAATCGACAGCGTCCGCTTATGTGGGGAGGGCGATGGCTTCTGAACTTTCTGACTTCACGGTCATTGTCTCTGCTGCTCTGCCCGCTGTTTGCTAGTGTGTTATTCTTCTAAACTAAACTAGGTTTACCATTTATTTTCTAATTTTTACTTCACTTTGATTTCACTAATTTATTTACCACTCAACACCAGATACCGCAACGTCATTCATGCGATTTTTAACAATGGTCTTTGTTATCATATTCGATTTTGCGGGCTTGTATCGTTGATGCATTATTAAGTGACATTTAATGATAATGGTGCAGTGTTTATGTTATATTTTCAATGCACCGTTACCTTGAAATGGGATACTACAAATTATAAAACAAATGTGTTTCATTCTTAATTTGTAAATTGTTGCCGATAACAACTCTCTCCTATGACAGCGCTCTTATATGCAGGCATTATCCGTCGATAAATCATTATTTTTTTTAATTATAGCAGTAAATATAATGAATCATCCCTAGAATGACATGTTTTTGTAAATCTCCGGTTTGGGCTCTTGAAATCTTGTGAGAGGGGAGTATCGAATGCTGATGGAAGCCGATAGCCGATCATGCGGTAGTCAAAATGACGTCACGTTTGTGAGAATTGTAGTGAAGCGAGTATTACGCGTTGGAGAGAAACACTGTATTGTTGAAAGCTGCGTCACGTTGCGCTTTGTCTGGTTTAGTCTAAGAGGATGGCTCTAGCGCCTCTAAGCACTATGGGACTTAACATCTGAGGTCATCAGCCCTCTAGACTTAGAACTACTTAAACCTAACTAACCTAAGGACATCACACACATCCATGCCCGAGGCAGGATTCGAACCCGCGACCGTAGCAGCAGCGATGTTCCGGACTGAAGCTCTTAGAACAGCTCGGCCACAGCGGTCGGCTCTAAGAGCGTATGAGGATAATTATCACCGTACAATTAAAAAAACTATCCACTGCTGATTGAAACGATAGTCTGGCATTGTTGGCCGGGTTGTCCCTTTCGGGTTCGGCCGCCACATTGGGCGACTTGCGGCCGATGATGAGGGTAACACAACACCTAGTCCATGAGCGGAGAAGATCTCAAACCCGGCCGGGAATCGAACCCGTGCCCAGTGCAGGTGAGGCAAGCACGTTACCACCCAGCTAAGCTGGCGGTCTCCACTGGTGGTGGTAACCGAGGAATGAACGGGCGACGACGGCGAGAATAACGTCCTTGGCGGCCAAAGGCAAGAAATAAGGAGACATTAAAATACGAAAGAAAATAAATAAAAATAGAAAACGCGATCAGTCGAGACAACCCTTCCCGTACGTGAATGTAATCAAAGCTATTTATTTATTTTTATTTCATTTGACAGGTCTAGTTCAGGAGGACCAAACTGAGGAGCAAATGTCCATCATCATGGAGCGAATCAGTACATGAAATTAAGATCAGAAACGTTAGTAACAGTTAAGACAAAATTTACTCGAAACGCATTCATGTAACAAGATGATGAGTAAAAACTAGAGTAATCAACAATATAACATATAAATTTTCTTAATTTTTGTCCTGGAGCTTTCCACTAGTTGAGAGGGAGTGAGCCATGAGGAAATTCTTCAGTTTAGCGTTGAAAGTGCGGGGGTTAGTGTTAAGAAGTTTTAATTCTTCTGGTAGCTTATTGAAAATGAGTGCAGCGGAATACTGCACGCATTTCTGCACAAGAGTCAAGGAAATGCTACTCAAACGCCGGTTGGATTTCCGCCTAGTACTAACTGTGGGAAAGCTGCTAATTCTTCGGAATAAGCATATACTGTTAACAACAAACGACATTATACGAAATATATTTTAAGAGACTCATATCAGAATTCCCATACTCCTCAACAGGGGAAGACAAGATGCTCGCGAACGTACACCACATATTGCTGGAACTATCCTTTTCTCAGCCAAAAATAACCTTTGGTAATGGATAGAGTTACCCCAAAACGTAATACCGCATGTGATAGGCGAATGTAAATAAGGAAAGTAAACTAATTTCGGTATTGTGCTGTCACCTTCTTCAGGTTTTGTTCTGACGGAAGTTACAGCAGCATTACGTTTCTGAAGAAGGTCGTGAACATGGTTTTTCCATGATAGCTTACTATTACCTCAACACCGAGGAATTTGGATTGTTCAGATTCAATAGTCAGATGCCCACTCCGTGTAGTCGAAATGGCATTTTAGTTGAATTGTGTGTTAGAAATTACGAAGACTGAATCTTATTGTGATTTAAGATCAGTTCCTTTCCCCCCCTCGCAACTTACCCGTGCACCTGTAGCCAAGTCGTAGCCGTTGTTATTGCTATGGAGAATGACCTGTAGCGGTCTGTCCTTGAAGAGGAATCAGTTGTCAGATACTTTTCTTATTCCATAATGGTGCAACTTCTGCAGTAATACAAAAGTAATACAAATCAAACGTCTTATTTAAACCAAATAATACATCTACTGTTCGGGACATTTTATTTATTCCGTCCAGTGTCTCACGGAGAAAAGAGAATATAGCATTTTCAGTTGTTAAACCTTTTCTCAAAACGAACTATGTTGACAGCAAATTACGTGAACCGCACTGATCAATTACCTTTATATACACAGCCTATTCAATAATTTTAGCAAACACCGCTGGCACAGAAATTATTTTAAGATTTTGTACCTTCTCCCTTCTTTTTCATAAAGCCGATTCACTACTAAATACTTCAATCCTTCAGAAAACTGTCCATTCCTAAGCGAAAAATTACAAATATGGCTACGTACTGGGCTAACATATGCAGCAGACTGCCTTAGTGGTCTGCTAGGTACGACGTCATATCCATGAGATCCCGTGGTCTTCAGTTTTTGTGACTTACTTTTCTCCTCGTCATTATCACGAAGTTGTATCTCATATAGCAGTCTTGTAAAGCTATTTTCTAAGAGAGTTATGCGGTTCCCTGTATAGCTGAATTTGTTATTTACTTCACCTCCTGTATCGAGAAAGAGCTTGTCAAATACTGTACAGATTTATAATTTATCAATAACAAAATGATTTTTACTACGTATAGACTTTATGCCCTCGTTCTAGTGCTGCTGACCACACACTTCCATCACTGGTAACTATATGGTTTTTAATCTTACCTTGAGAATAGCTGTTCTATTTTCAAACCACATGCTTCTTGCGTCCTTTATAACAATTTTAAGTACTTTGGAGTACTGTCTGTAATGGGCTATTGGAGATCGATTGTGACTATTTCTAACGTTGTATAATTTCCACTTCGTTCTACATGATATACTTACCGACTAACCACCTACCAAGTTTGCATATTGGTGCCAGTAGACTGTGTGAATGTTCTAACCGAAAGCAACATAGAAATGTAACTATCCTAAAAACGAAATATTAACTCAGTCATCCACTGTAGGTAGATAGATTCGGTGTGAAGATTGCTATGTGCACAGCACTAGCGATTTTCTTCTAGAATATATCACCGCTCTCACACATCTCTAAACAACCATATAACGAAAGAAAATGTAAACATTAGCGCACTTCAAAGTCATCGGAATGTGTAGTTTTACTGTATTCTTAAAGCGTAATATAAAAATATTTAAACATCGAACTGTTACTTACCAAAACACTAATTATTTACGCAGTCATCCACTGTACGTAGATACATACCGTGTGAAGAACGCTATGTGCATAGCACTAGCGATTTTCTTCTAGAATATGTCGCCGCTCCCACAGAATACAGATGAAAAATACACATTCCGCTGAATTCGGAGTGCACTCATGTGTGCATTTTCTTTCGTTAGCAGGTTGACAAGAGATGTGTGGGAGCGGTGACATATACTAGAAGAAAAATCGCTAGTGCAGTGCACATAGCATTCTTCACACCAGATGTATTAACGTACAGTGGATGACTGGGTGATTAATTAGTTTTTTGGTAAGTAACAGCTCGATGCTTAAATATTGTTATATTATGATTTCAGAATACAGTTAAAATAACACATTCTGATGATTTTGGATAGCGCTAATGTTTACATTCCCTTTCGTTAGCAGGTGGACAAGAGATGTGTGGGAGCGGCGACATATTCTAGAAGATAGGCGCTAGTGCTGTGCACATAGCATTCTCGACACCTAATGTGTCTACGTACAAAGGATGTCTGCGCCAATAAACTATTTTGGTAAGAAACACCTCAATGTTTAAATATTTTTATATTTTGCTTTAAGAATACAGATGAAATACACATTCTGGTGACTTTGGAGTGCGCTAATGTTTCCATTTTCTTTCTTTAGCAGGTTGACAAGATATTTGGGAGCGGTGACGTATTCTAGAAGAAAATCGCTAGTGCTGTGCACATAGCATTCACCTCACCGAATCTATCAACCTACAATGGATGCTTGAGTGTATATTTCGTTTTTCGGAAAGTTACGGCTCGATGTTGAAATATATTCTTCCTCAAGAATACAGATGAAAAATACACATTCCACTGACTTTGGAGTGGGCTCATGTATGCATTTTATTTCGTTAGCAGGTTGACAAGAGATGTGTGGGAGCGGCGACATATTCTAGAAGAAAATCTCTAGCGCTGAGCACATAGCATTCTTCACACCGGATTTATCAACGTACAGTTGATGACTGTATGAATAATTATTTTTTTACAAGTAACAGCTCGATTTTTAAATATATTTATATTATTCTTTAAGAATACAGATAAAATTACACATTCTGATGAGTTTGGAATTTGCTAAAAATTATATTTCCTTTCGTTTGCAGGTTGAGAAGGGATGTGTTCGAGCGGCGACATATTCTCGAAGAAAATCTCTAGCATTCTTCACACCGAAACAATCTACCTACAGTCGATGAGTGAGAGGATATTTCGTTTTTGGGAAAGTTACGGCTCGATGTTGAAATATTTTCTGCTTTAAGAATACAGATGAAAAATACAATTTCGGCTGCATTTTGGACTGCACTCATGTATGCATTTTCTTTCGTTAGCAGGATGACAAGAGATGGTAGGAAGAGGCGACATATACTAGAAGAAATCTCTAGTGCTGAACACATAGCATTTTTCACACCGGATGTATGGACGTACAGTGGATGACTGCGTGAATAAATAGTTTTTGCAAAGAAACAGCTAGAATTTTAAATACTTTATATTATGCTTTTTGAATGCAGATTTAATTACACATTCTGCTGACATTGGAGTGGGCCAATGTTTACATTTTCCTTCTTTAGCAGGTTGACAATAGACATTTGGGAGCGACAACATCGTCTAGGTGGAAGTCGCTAGTGCTGTGCACATAGCACTCATCTCACCGAACCTATCAACCTACAGTGGAAGACTGAATGGATATTTCGTTCTTTGGAAAGTTACGGCACGATGGTAAAATATATTCTTCATTAAGAATACACGTGAAAAATACACATTCCGCTGAATTTGGACTGGGCTCATGTATGCATTTTCCTTCGATAGTAAGTAGAAAAGATAAGTATGGGAGCGGCGACATATACTAGAAGAAAATCGATAGTGCAGTGCTGATAGCAATATGTCGCCGCTCTCACACATCTCTTGCCCACCTGCTAACGAAAGAAAATGTAATCATTTAGAACACTCCAAAGACTCCTGAATTTGTAATTTTATGTGTATTGTAAAGCATAATGAAAAAATTTAAACATCGAGTTGTTACTTACCAAAATACTACTTGCTAACGCTGTCATTTCTGAATGTAGATACATTCGTTGTGAAGAATGCAATGTGCACAACACTAGCGATTTCCTTCCAGAATATATCACCGCGCTATGACATCACCTTTCAAACTGCTAACGTACGAAAATGCAAAAATGAGCGCACTCCAAAGACAGGAGAATGTATAATTTTATCTGTATTCTTAAAGCATAATCAAAAAAATTGAACATCGATCTGTTAATTACCAAAAAACTAATTATTCACGCTGTCGTCGACTGTACGTGGATACATGCAGTGTGAAGAATGCTATGAGCGCAGCACTAGCGATTTTGTTCTACAATATGTCGCCGCTCCCACACATCTCTTGTCAACCTGCTAACGAAAGAAAATGCAATCATTAGCGCAATCCGAAGTTACCAGAACGTGTAATTTTATCTGTGTTCTAAAGCATAATGAAAAATTTTAAACATCGAGCTGTTAATTCCCAAAAACTAATTATTCACGCAATCATTCCCTGTACGTAGATACATTCGTTGTGAAGAATGCTATGTGCACAGCACTACCGATTTTCTTATACACTCGTGGAAATGGAAAAAAGAACACATTGACACCGGTGTGTCAGACCCACCATACTTGCTCCGGACACTGCGAGAGGGCTGTACAAGCAATGATCACACGCACGGCACAGCGGACACACCAGGAACCGCGGTGTTGGCCGTCGAATGGCGCTAGCTGCGCAGCATTTCTGCATCGCCGCCGTCAGTGTCAGCCAGTTTGCCATGGCATACGGAGCTCCATCGCAGTCTTTAACACTGGTAGCATGCCGCGACAGCGTGGACGTGAACCGTATGTGCAGTTGACGGACTTTGAGCGAGGGCGTATAGTGGGCATGCGGGAGGCCGGGTGGACGTACCGCCGAATTGCTCAACACGTGGGGCGTGAGGTCTCCACAGTACATCGATGTTGTCGCCAGTGGTCGGCGGAAGGTGCACGTGCCCGTCGGCCTGGGACCGGACCGCAGCGACGCACGGATGCACGCCAAGACCGTAGGATCCTACGCAGTGCCGTAGGGGACCGCACCGCCATTTTCCAGCAAATTAGGGACACTGTTGCTCCTGGGGTATCGGCGAGGACCATTCGCAACCGTCTCCATGAAGCTGGGCTACGGTCCCGCACACCGTTAGGCCGTCTTCCGCTCACGCCCCAACATCGTGCAGCCCGCCTCCAGTGGTGTCGCGACAGGCGTGAATGGAGGGACGAATGGAGACGTGTCGTCTTCAGCGATGAGAGTCGCTTCTGCCTTGGTGCCAATGATGGTCGTATGCGTGTTTGGCGCCGTGCAGGTGAGCGCCACAATCAGGACTGCATACGACCGAGGCACACAGGGCCAACACCCGGCATCATGGTGTGGGGAGCGATCTCCTACACTGGCCGTACACCACTGGTGATCGTCGAGGGGACACTGAATAGTGCACGGTACATCCAAACCGTCATCGAACCCATCGTTCTACCATTCCTAGACCGGCAAGGGAACTTGCTGTTCCAACAGGACAATGCACGTCCGCATGTATCCCGTGCCACCCAACGTGCTCTAGAAGGTGTAAGTCAACTACCCTGGCCAGCAAGATCTCCGGATCTGTCCCCCATTGAGCATGTTTGGGACTGGATGAAGCGTCGTCTCACGCGGTCTGCACGTCCAGCACGAACGCTGGTCCAACTGAGGCGCCAGGTGGAAATGGCATGGCAAGCCGTTCCACAGGACTACATCCAGCATCTCTACGATCGGCTCCATGGGAGAATAGCAGCCTGCATTGCTGCGAAAGGTGGATATACACTGTACTAGTGCCGACATTGTGCATGCTCTGTTGCCTGTGTCTATGTGCCTGTGGTTCTGTCAGTGTGATCATGTGATGTATCTGACCCCAAGAATGTGTCAATAAAGTTTCCCCTTCCTGGGACAATGAATTCACGGTGTTCTTATTTCAATTTCCAGGAGTGTAGAATATGTCGCCGCTCCCACACATCTCTTGTCAACCTGCTAACGAAAGAAAATGCAATCATTAGCGCAATCCGAAGTTACCAGAACGTGTAATTTTATCTGTACTCTAAAGCATATTGAAAAAAATTTAAACATCGAGCTGTTAATTCCCAAAAACTAATTATTCACGCAATCATTCCCTGTACGTAGATACATTCGTTGTGAAGAATGCTATGTGCACAGCACTAGCGATTTTCTTATAGAATATGTCGCCGCTCCCACACATCTCTTGTCAACCTGCTAACGAAAGAAAATGCAATCATTAGCGCAATCCAAAGTTACCAGAATGTGTGATTTTATCTGTACTCTAGAGCATAATGATAAAAATTTAAACATCGAGCTGTTAATTCCCAAAAAACTAATTATTCACGCAGTCATCCCCTGTACGTAGATACATGCGTTGTGAAGGATGCTATTTGCACAGCACTAGCGATTTTCTTCTAGAATATGTCGCCGCTCCCTCATATCACTTGTCAACCTGCAAACGAAAGAAAATGCAATCATTAGCGCAATCCAAAGTTACCAGATCGTGTAATTTTTTCTGTACTCTAAAGCATAATGATAAAAATTTAAACATCGAGCTGTTAATTCCCAAAAAACTAATTATTCACGCAGTCATTCCCTAAACGTAGATACATTCGTTGTGAAGAATGCTATTTGCACAGCACTAGCGATTGTCTTGTAGAATATGTCGCCGCTCCCTCACATCACTTGTCAACCTGCTAACGAAAGAAAATGCTATCATTAGCGCAATCCAAAGCAACCAGATTGTGTAATTTTATCTGTACTCTAAAGTATAATGAAAATAATTTAATCATCTGGCTGTTAATTCCCGAAAAACTAATTATCCACGCTGTCATCCCCTGTACGTAGATACATTCGGTTTGAAGAATGATATGTGCGCAGCACTAGCGATTTTCTTCTCCAATATATCGCCGCTCCCACACATCTCTTGTCAACCTGCTAACGGAAGAAAATGCAATCATTAGCGCAATCCAAAGCATCCAGATTGTGTAATTTTATCTGTACTTTAAAGCATAGTGAAAAAATTTTAAAAATCGAGTTGTTTATTCCCAAAAAACTAATTATTCCCGCTGTCGTCCCCTGTACGTAGATACATTCGGTGCGGAGAATGATATGTGCACAGCACTGCGATTTTCTTCTGGAATATGTCGCCGGTCCCACACATCTCATGTCAACCTGCTAACGGAAGAAAATGCAATCATTTGCGCAATCCAAAGCAACCAGATTGTGTAATTTTATCTGTACTTTAAAGCATAGTGAAAAAATTTTAAAAATCGAGTTGTCTATTCCCAAAAAACTAATTATTCCCGCTGTGATCCCCTGTACGTAGATACATTCGGTGTGGAGAATGATATGTGCACAGCACTTGCGATTTTCTTCTGGAATATGTCGCCGCTCCCACACATCTCTTGTCAACCTGCTAACGAAAGAAAATGCAATCATTAGTGCAATCGAAAGTCACCAGAATGTGTAATTACACCTGTATTCTAAAGCATAATGAAAAAAATTTTATCATCGAGCTGTTACTTCCCAAAAAACTACTTATACACGCAGTCATCCCCTGTACGTAGATACATTCGGTGTGAAGAATGCTATGTGCACAGCACTAGCGATATTATTGTAGAATATGTCGTCGCTCCCACACATCACTTGCGAATCTGCTAACGAAAGAAAATGCAATAATTAACTCAATCCTAAGTCACCAGAATGCGTAATTTTATTTGTATTCTTAAACCATAATGAAAAAAATTAAAACATCGAGCTGTTACTTACCAAAAAACTTATTATTCACGCAGTCATCCACTGTAGGTAGATACATTCGGTGTGAAGAATGCTATGTGCACACCACTAGCGATTTTCTTGTAGAATATATTGCCGCTCCCACACATCTCTTGTCAACCTGATAACAAAAGAAAATGCAATCATTAGCGCACTCCTAAGTCACCAGAATGTGTAATTTTATCTGTATTCTTAAACCAAAATGAAAAAAAATTAAAATATCGAACAGTTACTTACCAAAAAAACTTAATATTCATGCAGTCATACACTGTACGTAGATTCATTCGGTGTGATGAATGCTATGTGCAATGTACTAGCGACTTTCATGTAGAATATGTCGCCACTCCCACACACCTTTTGTCAAACTGCTAACGAAAGAAAATGAAGACATTAGCGCTCTCCAAAGTCACCAAATGTCTAAACTTATGTGTATCTTTAAAGCATAATAAAAAAAATTTAAACAAATTGCTGTTACTTCCCAAAAAACTAATTATTCACGCAGTCATCCCCTGTACGTAGATACATTCGGTGTGACGAATGCTATGTGCACAGCACTAGCGATTTTCTTGTAGAATATGTCGTCGCTCCCACACATCTCTTGTCAACCTGCTAATGAAAGAAAACACAATAATTAGCGCCATCAAAACTCACCAGAATGTGTATAATTAGCTGTATTCTAAAGCATTATGAAAAAAATTTAAACATCGAGCTGTTTCTTCCCAAAGAACTAATTATTCAAGCAGTCATCCCCTGCACGTAGATACATTCGGTGTGAAGAATGCTATGTGCACAGCACTGGCGATATTCTTGTAGAATATATTGCCGCTCCCACATATCACTTGCGAATTTGCTAACGAAAGAAAATGCAACAATTAGCGCACCCCTAAGTCACCAGCTTGCGTAATTTTATTTGTATTCTTAAACCATAATGAAAAAAAAATTAAAACATCGAGCAGTTACTTACCAAAAAAACTTATTATTCATGCAGTCATCCACTGTAGGTAGATACATTCGGTGTGAAGAATGCTATGTGCACAGCACAAGCGATATTCTTGTAGAATATGTCGCCGCTCCCACACATCACTTGCGAATCTGCTAACGAAAGAAAATGCAATAATTAGCTCAATCCTAAGTCACCAGAATGCGTAATTTTATTTGTATTCTTAGACCATAATGAAAAAAAATAAAACATCGAGCTGTTACTTAACAAAAAACTTATTTTTCATGCAGTCATACACTGTAGGTTGATACATTCGGTGTGAAGAATGCTATGTGCAAAGCACTAGCGATTTTCCTGTGGAATATGTCGTCGCGCCCACACATCTCTTGTCAACCTGCTAATGAAAGAAAACACAATAATTAGCGCCATCAAAACTCACCAGAATGTGTATAATTAGCTGTATTCTAAAGCATTATGAAAAAAATTTAAACATCGAGCTGTTTCTTCCCAAAGAACTAATTATTCACGCAGTCATCCCCTGTACGTAGATACATTCGGTCTGAAGAATGCTATGTGCACAGCACTAGCGATTTTCTTGTAGAATATATCGCCGCTCCCACACATCTCTTGTCAACCTGCTAACAAAAGAAAATGCAATCATTAGCTCACTCCTAAGTCAGCAGAATGTGTAATTTTATCTGTATTCTTAAACCATAATGAAAAAAAAATTAAAACATCGAGCAGTTACTTACCAAAAAAACTAATTATTCATGCAGTCATACACTGTACGTTAATACATTCGGTGTGAAGAATGCTATGTGCAAAGCACTAGCGATTTTCTTGTAGAATATGTCGCCACTCCCACACAACTCTTGCCAACCTGCTAATGAAAGAAAATACAATCATTAGCGCACTCTTAAGTCACCAGAATGTGTAATTTGATCTGTATTCTTAAACCATAATGAAAAAAAAATTAAAACATCGAGCAGTTACTTACCAAAAATCTTATTATTCATGCAGTCATACACTGTACGTAGATACATTCGGTGTGCAGAATGCTATGTGCAAAGCACTAGCGAATTTCTTGTAGAATATGTCGTCGCTCCCACACATCTCTTGTCAACCTGGTAACGAAAGAAAATGCAATCATTAGCGCAATCAAAAGTCACCAGAATGTGTAAATTTATCTGTATCTTTAAAGCATTATGAAAAAAATTTAATCATCGAGCTGTTAATTCCCAAAAAACTATTTATACACGCAGAGATCCCCTGTACGTAGATACATTCGGTGTGAAGAATGCTATGTGCACAGCACCAGCGATTTTCTTGTAGAATATATCGCCGCTCCTACACATCACTTGCGAATCTGCTAACGAAAGAAAATGCAATAATTAGCTCACTCCTAAGTCACGAGAATGCGTAATTTTATTTGTATTCTTAAACCATAATGAAAAAAATTAAAACATCGAGCTGTTACTTACCAAAAAAACTATTTATTCATGCAGTCATACACTGTACGTAGATACATTCGGTGTGAAGAATGCTATGTGCAAAGCACTAGCGATTTTCTTGTAGAATATGTCGTCGCTCCCACACATCTCTTGTCAACCTGCTAACAAAAGAAAATGCAATCATTAGCGCACTCTAAGTCACCAGAATGTGTAATTTTATCTGTATTCTTAAACCATAATGAAAAAAAGGTAAAACATCGAGCTGTTACCTACCAAAAAAACATATTATTCATGCAGTCATACACTGTACGTCGATACATTCGGTGTGAAGAATGCTAAGTGCACAGCACAAGCGATATTCTTGTAGAATATATCGCCGCTCCTACACATCACTTGCGAATCTGCTAACGAACGAAAATGCAATAATTACTGTACCCCTAAGTCATCAGAATGCGTAATTTTATTTGTATTCTTAAACCATAATGAAAAAAATTAAAACAGCGAGCTGTTACTTACCAAAAAACTTATTATTCATGCAGTCATCCACTGTAGGTAGATACAGTCGGTGTGAATAATGCTATGCGCAAAGCACTAGCGATTTTATTGTAGAAATTGTCGTCGCTCCCACACATTTCTTGTCAACCTGCTAACAAAAGAAAATGCAATCATTAGCGTACTCCAAAGTCACCAGAATGTGTAATATTATCTGTATTCTTAAACCAAAACGAAAAAAAATTAAAACATCGAGCAGTTACTTACCAAAAAAACTTATTATTCATGCATTCATACACTGTACGTAGATACATTCGGTGTGATGAATGCTATGTGCAAAGCACTAGCGATTTTCTTGTAGAATATGTCGCCACTCCCACACACCTCTTGTCAACCTGCTAACGAAAGAAAATGTAAACATTAGCGCACTCCAAAGTCACCAAATTTGTAAACTTATGTGTATCTTTAAACCATAATAAAATAAATTTAAACAAATTGCTGTTACTTCCCAAAAAACTAATTATTCACGCAGTCATCCCCTGTACGTGGATACATTCGGTGTGACGAACGCTATGTGCACAGCAGTAGCGATATTATTGTAGAATATGTCGTCGCTCCCACACACCTCTTGTCAACCTCCTCACGAAAGATAATGCAATAATTAGCTCAATCCTAAGTCACCAGAATGCGTAATTTTATTTGTATTCTTAAACCATAATGAAAAAAATTAAAACAGCGAGCTGTTACTTACCAAAAAAATTATTATTATTCATGCAGTCATCCACTGTAGGTAGATACAGTCGGTGTGAATAATGCTATGTGCAAAGCACTAGCGATTTTCTTGTAGAATACGTCGTCGCTCCCGCACATCTCTTGTCAAACTGGTAACGAAAGAAAATGCAATCATTAGCGCAATCAAAAGTCACCAGAAAGTGTAAATTTATCTGTATCTTTAAAGCATTATGAAAAAAATTTAAACATCGAGCTGTTACTTCCCAAAGAACTAATTATTCACGCAGTCATCCCCTGTACGTAGATACATTCGGTGTGAAGAATGCTATGTGCACAGCACTAGCGATTTTCTTGTAGAATATATCGCCGCTCCCACACATCACTTGCGAATCTGCCAACGAAAGAAAATGCAATAATTAGCGAACCCCTAAGTCACCAGAACGTGTAATTTTATCTGTATTCTTAAACCACGATGAAAAAAAATTAAAACATCGAGCTGTTACTTCCCAAAGAACTAATTATTCACGCAGTCATCCCCTGTACGTAGATACATTCGGTGTGAAGAATGCTATGTGCGCAGCACTAGCGATTTTCTTGTAGAATATATCGCCGCTCCCACACATCTCTTGACAACCTGCTAACAAAAGAAAATGCAATCATTAGCGCACTACTAAGTCATAAGAATGTGTAATTTTATCTGTATTCTTAAACCAAAATGAAAAAAAAATTGAAACATCGGGCAGTTACTTAACAAAGGATCTTATTATTCATGCAGTCATACACTGTACGTAGATACATTCGGTGTGATGAATGCTATGTGCAAAGCACTAGCGATTTTCTCGTAGATTATGTCGCCACCCCACACACCTCTTGTCAACCTGCTAACGAAAGAAAATGTAAACATTAGCGCACCCCAAAGTCACCAAATGTGTAAACTTAAGTGTATCTTTAAAGCATAATAAAAAAATTTAAACAATTTGCTGTTACTTCCCAAAAAACTAATTATTCACGCAGTCATCCCCTGTACGTAGATACATTCGGTGTGAAGAATGCTATGTGCACAGCACTAGCGATTTTCTTGTAGAATATATCGCCGCTCCCACACATCTCTTGTCAACCTGCTAACAAAAGAAAATGCAATCATTAGCGCACTCCTAAGTCACCAGAATGTGTAATTTTATCTGTATTCTTAAACCATAATGAGAAAAATTGAAACATCGAGCTGTTACTTACCAAAAAACTTATTATTCATGCAGTCATCCACTGTAGGTAGATACATTCGGTGTGAAGAATGCTATGTGCAAAGCACTAGCGATTTTCTTCTAGAATATGTCGTCGCTCCCACACATCACTTGTCAACCTGCTAATGAAAGAAATTACATTCATTAGCGCAATCAAAACTCACCAGAATGTGAATAATTACCTGTATTCTAAAGCATTATGAAAAAAATTTAAACATCGAGCTGTTACTTCCCAAAGAACTAATTATTCACGCAGTTATCCCCTGTACGTAGATACATTCGGTGTGAAGAATGCTATGTGCACAGCACTACCGATTTTCTGGTAGAATATATCTCCGCTCCCACACATCTCTTGTCAACCTGCTAACAAAAGAAAATGCAATCATTAGCGCACTCCTAAGTCACCAGAACGTGTAATTTTATCTGTATTCTTAAACCATGATGAAAAAAAATTAAAACATCGAGCAGTTACTTACCAAAAAAACTTATTATTCATGCATTCATACACTGTACGTAGATACATTCGGTGTATTGAATGCTATGTGCAAAGCACTAGCGATTTTCTTGTAGAATATGTCGCCACTCCCACACACCTCTTGTCAACCTGCTAACGAAAGAAAATGTAAACATTAGCGCACTCCAAAGTCACCAAATTTGTAAACTTATGTGTATCTTTAAAGCATAATAAAATAAATTTAAACAAATTGCTGTTACTTCCCAAAAAACTAATTATTCACGCAGTCATCCCCTGTACGTGGATACATTCGGTGTGACGAACGCTATGTGCACAGCAGTAGCGATATTATTGTAGAATATGTCGTCGCTCCCACACACCTCTTGTCAACCTCCTCACGAAAGATAATGCAATAATTAGCTCAATCCTAAGTCACCAGAATGCGTAATTTTATTTGTATTCATAAACCATAATGAAAAAAATTAAAACAGCGAGCTGTTACTTACCAAAAAAATTATTATTATTCATGCAGTCATCCACTGTAGGTAGATACAGTCGGTGTGAATAATGCTATGTGCAAAGCACTAGCGATTTTCTTGTAGAATATGTCGTCGCTCCCGCACATCTCTTGTCAACCTGGTAACGAAAGAAAATGCAATCATTAGCGCAATCAAAAGTCACCAGAAAGTGTAAATTTATCTGTATCTTTAAAGCATTATGAAAAAAATTTAAACATCGAGCTGTTACTTCGCAAAGAACTAATTATTCACGCAGTCATCCCCTGTACGTAGATACATTCGGTGTGAAGAATGCTATGTGCACAGCACTAGCGATTTTCTTGTAGAATATATCGCCGCTCCCACACATCACTTGCGAATCTGCCAACGAAAGAAAATGCAATAATTAGCGCACCCCTAAGTCACCAGAACGTGTAATTTTATCTGTATTCTTAAACCACGATGAAAAAAAATTAAAACATCGAGCTGTTACTTCCCAAAGAACTAATTATTCACGCAGTCATCCCCTGTACGTAGATACATTCGGTGTGAAGAATGCTATGTGCGCAGCACTAGCGATTTTCTTGTAGAATATATCGCCGCTCCCACACATCTCTTGACAACCTGCTAACAAAAGAAAATGCAATCATTAGCGCACTACTAAGTCATAAGAATGTGTAATTTTATCTGTATTCTTAAACCAAAATGAAAAAAAAATTAAAACATCGGGCAGTTACTTAACAAAGGATCTTATTATTCATGCAGTCATACACTGTACGTAGATACATTCGGTGTGATGAATGCTATGTGCAAAGCACTAGCGATTTTCTCGTAGATTATGTCGCCACCCCACACACCTCTTGTCAACCTGCTAACGAAAGAAAATGTAAACATTAGCGCACCCCAAAGTCACCAAATGTGTAAACTTAAGTGTATCTTTAAAGCATAATAAAAAAATTTAAACAATTTGCTGTTACTTCCCAAAAAACTAATTATTCACGCAGTCATCCCCTGTACGTAGATACATTCGGTGTGAAGAATGCTATGTGCACAGCACTAGCGATTTTCTTGTAGAATATATCGCCGCTCCCACACATCTCTTGTCAACCTGCTAACAAAAGAAAATGCAATCATTAGCGCACTCCTAAGTCACCAGAATGTGTAATTTTATCTGTATTCTTAAACCATAATGAGAAAAATTGAAACATCGAGCTGTTACTTACCAAAAAACTTATTATTCATGCAGTCATCCACTGTAGGTAGATACATTCGGTGTGAAGAATGCTATGTGCAAAGCACTAGCGATTTTCTTCTAGAATATGTCGTCGCTCCCACACATCTCTTGTCAACCTGCTAATGAAAGAAATTACATTCATTAGCGCAATCAAAACTCACCAGAATGTGTATAATTAGCTGTATTCTAAAGCATTATGAAAAAATTTAAACATCGAGCTGGTACTTCCCATAGAACTAATTATTCACGCAGTCATCCCCTATACGTAGATACATTCGGTGTGAAGAATGCTATGTGCACAGCACCAGAATGTGTATAATTAGCTGTATTCTAAAGCATTATGAAAAAAATTTAAACATCGAGCTGTTACTTCCCAAAGAACTAATTATTCACGCAGTTATCCCCTGTACGTAGATACATTCGGTGTGAAGAATGCTATGTGCACAGCACTACCGATTTTCTGGTAGAATATATCGCCGCTCCCACACATCTCTTGTCAACCTGCTAACAAAAGAAAATGCAATCATTAGCGCACTCCTAAGTCACCAGAACGTGTAATTTTATCTGTATTCTTAAACCATGATGAAAAAAAATTAAAACATCGAGCTGTTACTTACCAAAAAAACTTATTATTCATGCAGTCATACACTGTACGTAGATACATTCGGTGTGAAGAATGCTATGTGCACAGCACTAGCGATTTTCTTGTAGAATATATCGCCGCTCCCACACATCACTTGCGAATCTGCTAACGAAAGAAAATGCAATAATTAGCGCACCCCTAAGTCACCAGAATGTGTAATTTTATCTGTATTCTTAAACCATAATGAAAAAAAAATTAAAACATCGAGCAGTTACTTACCAAAAAAACTTATTATTCATGCAGTCATACACTGTACGTAGATACATTCGGTTTGATGAATGCTATGTGCAAAGCACTAGCGATTTTCTTGTAGAATATGTCGCCACCCCACACACCCCTTGTCAACCTGCTAACGAAAGAAAATGTAAACATTAGCGCACCCCAAAGTCACCAAATGTGTAAACTTATGTGTATCTTTAAAGCATAATAAAAAAAATTTAAACAATTTGCTGTTACTTCCCAAAAAACTAATTATTCACGCAGTCATCCCCTATACTTAGATACATTCGGTGTGAAGAATGCTATGTGCAAAGCACTAGCGATTTTCTTGTAGAATATGTCGTCGCTCCCACACATTTCTTGTTAACGTGGTAATGAAAGAAAATACAATCATTAGCGCACTCAAAACTCACCAGAATGCGTATAATCTGCTGTATTCTAAAGCATTATGAAAAAAATTTAAACATCGAGCTGTTACTTCCCAAAAAACTATTTATTCACGCAGTCAGCCACTGTACGTAGATACATTCGGTGTGAAGAATGCTATGTGCACAGCACTAGCGATTTTCTTGTAGAATATATCGCCGCTCCCACACATCTCTTGTCAACCTTCTAACAAAAGAAAATGCAATCATTAGCGCACTCCTAAGTCACCAGAATGTGTAATATTATCTGTATTCTTAAACCAAAATGAAAAAAAATTAAAACATCGAGCAGTTACTTACCAAAAAAACTTATTATTCATGCAGTCATACACTGTACGTAGATACATTCGGTGTGATGAATGCTATGTGCAAAGCACTAGCGATTTTCTTGTAGAATATATCGCCGCTCCCACACATCACTTGCGAATCTGCCAACGAATGAAAATGCAATAATTAGCGCACCCCTAAGTCACCAGAATGTGTAATTTTATCTGTATTCTTAAACCAAAATGAAAAAAAATTAAAACATCGAGCAGTTACTTACCAAAAATACTTATTATTCATGCAGTCATCCACTGTAGGTAGATACATTCGGTGTGAAGAATGCTATGTGCAAAGCACTAGAGATTTTCTGGTAGAATATGTCGTCGCTCCCACACATCTCTTGTCAACCTGTTAACGAAAGAAAATGCAATCATTAGCGCAATCAAAAGTCACCAGAATGTGTAAATTTATCTGTATCTTTAAAGCATTATGAAAAAAATTTAAATATCGAGCTGTTACTTCCCAAAAAACTATTTATTCACGCAGTCAGCCCATGTACGTAGATACATTCGGTGTGAAGAATGCTATGTGCACAGCACTAGCGATTTTCTTGTAGAATATATCGCCGCTCCCACACATCACTTGCGAATCTGCTAACGAAAGAAAAATGCAATCATTAGCTCACTCCTAAGTCACCAGAATGCGTAATTTTATTTGTATTCTTAAACCATAGTGAAAAAAATTAAAACATCGAGCTGTTACTTACCAAAAAACTTATTATTCATGCAGTCATTCACTGTACGTAGATACATTCGGTGTGAAGAATGCTATGTGCAAAGCACTAGCGATTTTCTTGTAGAATATGTCGCCACCCCACACACCTCTTTTCAACCTGCTTACGAAAGAAAATGTAAACATTAGCGCACGCCAAAGTCACCAAATGTGTAAACTTATGTGTATCTTTAAAGCATAATAAAAAAAATTTAAACAATTTGCTGTTACTTCCCAAAAAACTAATTATTCACGCAGTCATCCCCTGTACGTAGATACATTCGGTGTGAAGAATGCTATGTGCACAGCACTAGCGATTTTCTTGTAGAATATATCGCCGCTCCCACACATCTCTTGTCAACCTGCTAACAAAAGAAAATGCAATCATTAGCGCACTCCTAAGTCACCAGAATGTGTAATTTTATCTATATTCTTAAACCATAATGAAAAAAATTAAAACATCGAGCTTTTACTTACCAAAAAACTTATTATTCATGCAGTCATCCACTGTAGGTAGATACATTCGGTGTGAAGAATGCTATGTGCAAAGCACTAGCGATTTTTTGTAGAATATATCGCCGCTCCCACACATCACTTGCGAATCTGCTAACGAAAGGAAATGCAATAATTAGCGCACCCCTAAGTCACCAGAATGTGTAATTTTATCTGTATTCATAAACCATAATGAAAAAAAAATTAAAACATCGAGCAATTACTTACCAAAAAAAATTATTATTCATGCAGTCATACACTGTACGTAGATACATTCGGTGTGATGAA
Source organism: Schistocerca nitens (assembly GCF_023898315.1). Taxonomy (NCBI): domain Eukaryota; kingdom Metazoa; phylum Arthropoda; class Insecta; order Orthoptera; family Acrididae; genus Schistocerca; species Schistocerca nitens. The sequence continues at coordinate 793,009 of NW_026045896.1, read as the reverse complement.
TGCTATGTGCAAAGCACTAGCGATTTTCTTGTAGAATATGTCGCCACCCCACACACCCCTTGTCAACCTGCTAACGAAAGAAAATGTAAACATTAGCGCACCCCAAAGTCACCAAATGTGTAAACTTATGTGTATCTTTAAAGCACAATAAAAAAAATTTAAACAAATTGCTGTTACTTCCCAAAAAACTAATTATTCACGCAGTCATCCCCTGTACGTAGATACAATCGGTGTGAAGAATGCTATGTGCACAGCACTAGCGATTTTCTTGTAGAATATATCGCCGCTCCCACACATCTCTTGTCAACCTGCTAACAAAAGAAAATGCAATCGTTAGCGCACTCCTAAGTCACCAGAATGTGAGATTTTATCTGTATTCTTAAACCATAATGAAAAAAAATTAAAACATCGAGCTGTTACTTACCAAAAAACTTATTATTCACGCAGTCATCCCCTGTACGTAGATACATACGGTGTGAAGAAAGCTATGTGCAGAGCTCTAGCGATTTTCTTGTAGAATATGTCGTCGCTCCCACACATCTCTTTTCAACCTGGTAACGAAAGAAAATGCAATCATTAGCGCAATCAAAAGTCAGCAGAATGTGTAAATTTATCTGTATTTTTAACGCATTATGAAAAAAATTTAAACATCGAGCTGTTACTTCCCAAAAACTATTTATTCACGCAGTCGGCCCCTGTACGTAGATACATTCGGTGTGAAGAATGTTATGTGCACAGCACTAGCGATTTTCTTGTAGAATATATCGCCGTTCCCACACATCACTTGCGAATCTGCTTATGAAAGAAAATACAATCATTAGCACAATCAAAACTCACCAGAATGTGTATAATTAGCTGTATTCTAAAGCATTATGAAAAAATTTAAACATCGAGCTGCTACTTCCCATAGAACTAATTATTCACGCAGTCATCCCCTATACGTAGATACTTTCGGTGTGAAGAATGCTATGTGCACAGCACTAGCGATTTTCTTGTAGAATATATCGCCGCTCCCACACATCTCTTGTCAACCTGCTAACAAAAGAAAATGCAATCATTAGCTCACTACTAAGTCACCAGAAAGCGTAATTTTATTTGTATTCTTAAACCATAATGAAAAAAATTAATACATCGAGCTGTTAATTACCAAAAAACTTATTATTCATGCAGTCATCCACTGTAGGTAGATACATTCGGTGTGAAGAATGCTATGTGCAAAGCACTAGCGATTTTCTTGTAGAATATGTCGTCGCTCCTACACATCTCTTGTCAACCTGGTAATGAAAGAAAATACAATCATTAGCGCAATCAAAACTCACCAGAATGTGTATAATTAGCTGTATTCTAAAGCATTATGAAAAAAATTTAAACATCGAGCTGTTACTACCCAAACAACTAATTATTCACGCAGTCATCCCCTGTACGTAGATACATTCGGTGTGAAGAATGCTATGTGCACAGCACTAGCGATTTTCTTGTTGAATATATCGCCGCTCCCACACATTTCTTGTCAACCTGGTAACGAAAGAAAATGCAATCATTAGCGCAATCAAAAGTCACCTGTATGTGTATATTTATCTGTATCTTTAAAGCATTATGAAAAAAATTTAAACATCGAGCTGTTAGTTCCCAAAAAACTATTTATTCACGCAGTCAGCCCCTGTACGTAGATACATTCGGTGTGAAGAATGCTATGTGCACAACACTAGCGATTTTCTTGTAGAATATATCGCCGCTCCCACACATCACTTGCGAATCTGCTAACGAAAGAAAATGCAAGAATTAGCTCACTCCTAAGTCATCAGAATACGAAATTTCATTTGTATTCTTAAACCATAATGAAAAAAATTAAAACGTCGAGCTGTTACTTACCAAAAAACTTATTTTTCATGCAGTCATCCACTGTAGGTAGATACATTCGGTGTGAAGAATGCTATTTGCAAAGCACTAGCGATTTTCTTGTAGAATACGTCGTCGCTCCCACACATTTCTTGTCAACCTGCTAATGAAAGAAAATAGAATCATTACCGCAATCAAAACTCACCAGAATGTGTATAATTAGCTGTATTCTAAAGCATTATGAAAAAAATTTAAACATCGAACTGCTAGTTCCCAAAAAACTATTCATTCACGCAGTCAGCCCCTGTACGTAGATACATTCGGTGTGAAGAATGCTATGTGCAAAGCACTAGCGATTTTCTTGTAGAATATGTCGTCGCTCCCACACATCTCTTGTCAACCTGCTAATGAAAGAAAATGTAAACATTAGCGCACCCCAAAGTCACCAAATGTGTAAACTTATGTGTACCTTTAAAGCATAATAAAAATAATTTAAACAATTTGCTGTTACTTCTAAAAAAACTAATTATTCACGCAGTCATCCCCTGTACGTAGATACATTCGGTGTGAAGAATGCTATGTGCACAGCACTAGCGATTTTCTTGTACAATATATCGCCGCTCCCACACATCTCTTGTCAACCTGCTAACAAAGGAAAATGCAATCATTAGCGCACTCCTAAGTCACCAGAATGTGTAATTTTATCTGTATTCTTAAACCATAATGAAAAAAAATTAAAACATCGAGCTGTTACTTACCAAAAATCTTATTATTCATGCAGTCATCCACTGTAGGTAGATACATTCGGTGTGAAGCATGCTATGTGCAAAGCACTAGCGATTTTCTTGTAGAATATGTCGTCGCTCCCACACATCCCTTGTCAACCTGCTAATGAAAGAAATTACATTCATTAGCGCAATCAAAACTCACCAGAATGTGTATAATTAGCTGTATTCTAAAGCATTATGAAAAAAATTTAAACATCCCGCTGTTACTTCCCAAAGAACTAATTATTCACGCAGTCATCCCCTGTACGTAGATACATTCAGTGTGAAGAATGCTATGTGCACAGCACTAGCGATTTTCTTGTAGAATATATCGCCGCTCCCACACATCTCTTGTCAACCTGCAAACAAAAGAAAATGCAATCATTAGCGCACTCCTAAGTCACCAGAACGTGTAATTTTATTTGTATTCTTAAACCATAATGAAAAAAAATTAAAACATCGAGCTGTTAGTTACAAAAAAAACTTATTATTCATGCAGTCATACACTGTACGTAGATACATTCGGTGTGAAGAATGCTATGTGCAAAGCACTAGCGATTTTTTGTAGAATATATCGCCGCTCCCACACATCACTTGCGAATTTGCTAACGAAAGAAAATGCAATAATTAGCGCACCCCTAAGTCACCAGAATGTGTAATTTTATCTGTATTCTTAAACCAAAAAAAAAAAAAATTAAAACATCGAGCAGTTACTTACCAAAAAAAACTTATTGTTCATGCAGTCATACACTGTACGTAGATACATTCGGTGTGATGAATGCTATGTGCAAAGCACTAGCGATTTTCTTGTAGAATATGTCGCCACCCCACACACCCCTTGTCAACCTGCTAACGAAACAAAATGTAAACATTAGCGCACCCCAAAGTCACCAAATGTGTAAACTTATGTGTATCTTTAAAGCATAATAAAAAAAATTTAAACAATTTGCTGTTACTTCCCAAAAAACTAATTATTCACGCAGTCATCCCCTGTACGTAGATACATTCGGTGTGAAGAATGCTATGTGCACAGCACTAGCGATTTTCTTGTAGAATATATCGCCGCTCCCACACATCTCTTGTCAACCTGCTAACAAAAGAAAATGCAATCATTAGCGCACTCCTAAGTCACCCGAACGTGAGATTTTATCTGTATTCTTAAACCATAATGAAAAAAAATTAAAACATCGAGCTGTTACTTACCAAAAATCTTATTATTCATGCAGTCATCCACTGTAGGTAGATACATTCGGTGTGAAGAATGCTATGTGCAAAGCACTAGCGAATTTCTTGTAGAAAATGTCGTCGCTCCCACACATCTCTTGTCAACCTGGTAACGAAAGAAAATGCAATCATTAGCGCACTCAAAATTACCCGAATATGTAATTTTATCTGTAGGTTTAAAGCATTATGAAAAAAATTTAGACATCGAGCTGTTACTTCGCAAAAAACTATTTATTCACGCAGTCAGCCCCTGTACGTAGATACATTCGGTGTGAAGAATGCTATGTGCACAGCACTAGCGATTTTCTTGTAGAATATATCGCCGCTCCCACACATCACTTGCGAATCTGCTAATGAAAGAAAATACAATCATTAGCGCAATCAAAACTCACCAGAATGTGTATAATTAGGTGTATTCTAAAGCATTATGAAAACATTTAAACATCGGCTGGTACTTCCCATAGAACTAATTATTCACGCAGTCATCCCCTATACGTAGATACATTCGGTGCGAAGAATGCTATGTGCAAAGCACTAGCGATTTTCTTGTAGAATATGTCGTCGCTCCCACACATTTCTTGTTAACCTGCTAATAAAAGAAAATACAATCAATAGCGCACTAAAAACGCACCAGAATTTGTATAATCAGCTGTATTCTAAAGCATTATGAAAAAAATTTAAACATCGAGCTGTTCCTTCCCAAAAAACTATTTATTCACGCAGTCAGCCCCTGTACGTAGATACATTCGGTGTCAAGAATGCTATGTGCACAGCACTAGCGATTTTCTTGTTGAATATATCGCCGCTCCCACACATCTCTTGTCAACCTGCTAACAAAAGAAAATGCAATCATTAGCGCACTCCTAAGTCACCAGAATGTGTAATTTTATCTGTATTCTTAAACAATAATGAAAAAAAATTAAAACATCGAGCTGCTACTTACCAAAAAACTTAATATTCATGCAGTCATCCACTGTACGTAGATACATTCGGTGTGAAGAAAACTATGTGCAAAGCATTAGCGATTTTCTTGTAGAATATGTCGTCGCTCCCACACATCTCTTTTCAACCTGGTAACGAAAGAAAATGCAATCATTAGCGCAATCAAAAGTCACCAGAATGTGTAAATTTATCTGTATTTTTAAAGCATTATGAAAAAAATTTAAACATCGAGCTGTTACTTCCCAAAAAACTATTTATTCACGCAGTCAGCCCCTGTACGTAGATACATTCGGTGTGAAGAATGCTATGTGCACAGCACTAGCGATTTTCTTGTAGAATATATCGCCGCTCCCACACATCACTTGCGAATCTGCTAATGAAAGAAAATACAATCAGTAGCGCAATCAAAACTCACCAGAAAGTGTATAATTAGCTGTATTCTAAAGCATTATGAAAAAAATTTAAACATCGAGCTGGTACTTCCCATAGAACTAATTATTCACGCAGTCATCCCCTATACGTAGATACATTCGGTGTGAAGAATGCTATGTTCACAGCACTAACGATTTTCTTGTAGAATATATCGCCGCTCCCACACATCACTTGCGAATCTGCTAACGAAAGAAAATGCCATCATTAGCTCACTCCTAAGTCACCAGAATGCGTAATTTTATTTGTATTCTTAAACCATAATGAAAAAAATTAAAACATCGAGCTGTTACTTACCAAAAAACTTATTATTCATGCAGTCATTCACTGTACGTAGATCCATTCGGTGTGAAGAATGCTATGTGCAAAGCACTAGCGATTTTCTTGTAGAATATATCGTCGCTCCTACACATCTCTTGTCAACCTGGTAATGAAAGAAAATACAATCATTAGCGCAATCAAAACTCACCGGAATGTGTATAATTGGCTGTATTCTAAAGCATTATGAAAAAAATTTAAACATCGAGCTGTTACTTCCCAAAGAACTAATTATTCACGCAGTCATCCCCTGTACGTAGATACATTCGGTGTGAAGAATGCTATGTCCAAAGCACTAGCGATTTTCTTGTAGAATATGTCGTCGCTCCCACACATTTCTTGTCAACCTGCTAATGAAAGAAAATACAATCATTAGCGCAGTCAAAACTCACCAGAATGTGTATAATCAGCTGTATTCTAAAGCATTATGAAAAAAATTTAAACATCGAGCTGTTACTTCCCAAAGAACTAATTATTCACACAGTCATCCCCTGTACGTAGATATATTCGGTGTGAAGAACGCTATGTGCACAGCACTAGCGATTTTCTTGTAGAATATATCGCCGCTCCCACACATCTCTTGTCAACCTGCTAACAAAAGAAAATGCAATCATTAGCGCACTCCTAAGTCACCAGAATGTGTAATTTTATCTGTATTCTTAAACAATAATGAAAAAAAATTAAAACATCGAGCTGCTACTTACCAAAAAACTTATTATTCATGCAGTCATCCACTGAACGTAGATACATTCGGTGTGAAGAATGCTATGTGCAAAGCACTAGCGAATTTCTTGTAGAATATGTCGTCGCTCCCACCCATCTCTTGTCAACCTGGTAACGAAAGAAAATGCAATCATTAGCGCAATCAAAAGTCATCTGAATGTGTAAATTTATCTGTATCTTTAAAGCATTATGAAAAAAAGTTAAAGCCGGCCGAAGAGGCCGTGCGGTTAAAGGCGCTGCAGTCTGGAAGCGCAAGACCGCTACGGTCGCAGGTTCGAATCCTGCCTCGGGCATGGATGTTTGTGATGTCCTTAGGTTAGTTAGGTTTAACTAGTTCTAAGTTCTAGGGGACTAATGACCTCAGAAGGTGAGCCCCATAGTACTCAGAGCCATTTGAAAAAAATTTAAACATCGAGCTGTTACTTCCCAAAAAACTATTTATACACGACGTCATCCCCAGTACGTAGATACATTCGGTGTGAAGAATGCTTTGTGCACAGCACTAGCGATTTTCTTGTAGAATATATCGCCGCTCCCACACATCTCTTGTCAACCTGCTAACAAAAGAAAATGCAATCATTAGCGCACTCCTAAGTCACCAGAATGCCTAATTTTATCTGTATTCTTAAACCATAATGAAAAAAAATTAATACATCGAGCAGTTACTTACCAAAAAAACTTATTATTCATCCAGTCATACACTGTACGTAGATACATTCAGTGTGATGAATGCTATGTGCAAAGCACTAGGGATTGTCTTGTAGAATATGTCGCCACTCCCACACACCTCTTGTCAACAAGCTAACGAAAGAAAATGTAAACATTAGCGCACTCCAAAGTCACCAAATGTTTAAACTTATGTGTATCTTTAAAGCATAATAAAGAAAATTTAAACAATTTGCTGTTACTTCCCAAAAAACTAATTATTCACGCAGTCATCCCCTGTACGTAGATACATTCGTTGTTAAGAATGCTATGTGCATAGCACTAGCGATTTTCTTGTAGAATATATCGCCGCTCCCACACATCTCTTGTCAACCTGCTAACAAAAGAAAATGCAATCATTAGCGCACTCCTAAGTCACCAGAATGTGAGATTTTATCTGTATTCTTAAACCATAATGAAAAAAAATTAAAACATCGAGCTGTTACTTACCAAAAAACTTATTATTCATGCAGTCACCACTGTAGGTAGATACATTCGGTGTGAAGAATGCTATGTGCAAAGCACTAGAGATTTTCTTGTAGAATATGTCGTCGCTCCCACACATCTCTTGTCAAACTGGTAACGAAAGAAAATGCAATCATTAGCGCAATCAAAAGTCACCCGAATGTGTAAATTTATCTGTATCATTAAAGCATTATGAAAAAAATTTAAACATCGAGTTGTTACTTCGCAAAAAACTATTTACTCACGCAGTCAGCCCCTGTACGTAGATACATTCGGTGTGAAGAATGCTATGAGCACAGCACTAGCGATTTTCTTGTAGAATATATCGCCGCTCCCACACATCACTTGCGAATCTGCTGATGAAAGAAAATACAATCATTAGCGCAATCAAAACTCACCAGAATGTGTATAATTAGGTGTATTCTGAAGCATTATGAAAAATTTAAACATCGAGCTGGTACTTCCCATAGAACTAATTATTCACGCAGTCATCCCCTATACGTAGATACATTCGGTGCGAAGAATGCTATGTGCAAAGCACTAGCGATTTTCTTGTAGAATATGTCGTCGCTCCCACACATTTCTTGTTAACCTGCTAATAAAAGAAAATACAATCATTAGCGCACTCAAAACTCACCAGAATTTGTATAATCAGCTGTATTCTAAAGCATTATGAAAAAAATTTAAACATCGAGCTGTTCCTTCCCAAAAAACTATTTATTCACGCAGTCAGCCCCTGTACGTAGATACATTCGGTGTGAAGAATGCTATGTGCACAGCACTAGCGACTTTCTTGTAGAATATATCGCCGCTCCCACACATCACTTGCGAATCTGCTAACGAAAGAAAATGCAATAATTAGCTCACTCCTAAGTCACCAGAATGCGTAATTTTATTTGTATTCTTAAACCATAATGAATAAAATTAAAACATCGAGCTGTTCCTTACCAAAAAGCTTATTATTCATGCAGTCATTCACTGTACGTAGGTACATTCGGTGTGAAGAATGCTATGTGCAAAGCACTAGCGATTTTCTTGTAGAATATGTCGTCGCTCCTACACATCTCTTGTCAACCTGCTAATGAAAGAAAATACAATCATTAGCGCAATCAAAACTCACCAGAATGTGTATAATTAGCTGTATTCTAAAGCATTATGAAAAAAATTTAAACATCGAGCTGTTACTTCCCAAAGAACTAATTATTCACGCAGTCATCCCCTGTACGTAGATACATTCGGTGTGAAGAATGCTATGTGCACAGCACTAGCGATTTTCTTGTTGAATATATGGCCGCTCCCACACATCTCTTGTCAACCTGGTAACGAAAGAAAATGCAATCATTAGCGCAATCAAAAGTCACCAGAATGTGTAAATTTATCTGTATCTTTAAAGCATTATGAAAAAAATTTAAACATCGAGCTGTTACTTCCCAATAAACTATTTATTCACGCAGTCATCCCCCGTACGTAGATACATTCGGTGTGAAGAATGCTATGTGCACAGCACTAGCGATTTTCTTGTAGAATATATCGCCGCTCCCACACATCTCTTGTCAACCTGCTAACAAAAGAAAATGCAATCATTAGCGCACTACTAAGTCACCGGCATCTGTAATTTTATCTGTATTCTTAAACCATAATGAAAAAAAATTAAAACATCGAGCTGTTACTTACCAAAAAACTTATTATTCATGCAGTCATCCACTGTAGGTAGATACATTCGGTGTGAAGAATGCTATGTGCAAAGCACTAGAGATTTTCTTGTAGAATATGTCGTCGCTCCCACACATCTCTTGTCAACCTGGTAACGAAAGAAAATGCAATCATTAGCGCAATCAAAAGTCACCCGAATGTGTAAATTTATCTGTATCTTTAAAGCATTATGAAAAAACATTTAAACAAATTGCTGTTACTTCCCAAAAAACTAATTATTCACGCAGTCAGCCCCTGTACATAGATACATTCGGTGTGAAGAATGCTATGTGCACAGCACTAGCGATTTTCTTGTAGAATATATCGCCGCTCCCACACATCACTTGCGAATCTGGTAACGAAAGAAAATCCAATCATTAGCGCACTCCTAAGTCACTAGAATGCGTAATTTTATTTGTATTCTTAAACCATAATGAAAAAAATTAAAACATCGAGCTGTTACTTACCAAAAAACTTATTATTCATGCAGTCATCCACTGTAGGTAGATACGTTCGGTGTGAAGAATGCTATGTGCACAGCACTAGCGATTTTCTTGTTGAATATATGGCCGCTCCCACACATCTCTTGTCAACCTGGTAACGAAAGAAAATGCAATCATTAGCGCAATCAAAAGTCACCAGAATGTGTAAATTTATCTGTATCTTTAAAGCATTATGAAAAAAATTTAAACATCGAGCTGTTACTTCCCAATAAACTATTTATTCACGCAGTCATCCCCCGTACGTAGATACATTCGGTGTGAAGAATGCTATGTGCACAGCACTAGCGATTTTCTTGTAGAATATATCGCCGCTCCCACACATCTCTTGTCAACCTGCTAACAAAAGAAAATGCAATCATTAGCGCACTCCTAAGTCACCAGAATGTGTAATTTTATCTGTATTCTTAAACCATAATGAAAAAAAAATTAAAAAATCGAGCAGTGACTTACCAAAAAAACTTATTATTCATCCAGTCATACTCTGTACGTAGATACATTCGGTGTGATGAATGCTATGTGCAAAGCACTAGGGATTTTCTTGTAGAATATGTCGCCACTCCCACACACCTCTTGTCAACAAGCTAACGAAAGAAAATGTAAACATTAGCGCACTCCAAAGTCACCAAATGTGTAAACTTATGCGTATCTTTAAAGCATAATAAAAGAAATTTAAACAATTTGCTGTTACTTCCCAAAAAACTAATTATTCACGCAGTCATCCCCTGTACGTAGATACATTCGGTGTGAAGAATGCTATGTGCAAAGCACTAGCGATTTTCTTGTAGAATATATCGCCGCTCCCACACATCTCTTGTCAACCTGCTAACAAAAGAAAATGCAATCATTAGCGCACTACTAAGTCACCGGAATGTTTAATTTTATCTGTATTCTGAAACCATAATGAAAAAAAAATTAAAACATCGAGCTGTTACTTACCAAAAAACTTATTATTCATGCAGTCATCCACTGTAGGTAGATACATTCGGTGTGAAGAATGCTATGTGCAAAGCACTAGAGATTTTCTTGTAGAATATGTCGTCGCTCCCACACATCTCTTGTCAACCTGGTAACGAAAGAAAATGCAATCATTAGCGCAATCAAAAGTCACCCGAATGTGTAAATTTATTTGTATCTTTAAAGCATTATGAAAAAAAATTTAAACAAATTGCTGTTACTTCCCAAAAAACTAATTATTCACACAGTCAGCCCCTGTACATAGATACATTCTGTGTGAAGAATGGTATGTGCACAGCACTAGCGATTTTGTTGTAGAATATATGGCCGCTCCTACACATCTCTTGTCAACCTGCTAACAAAAGAAAATGCAATCATTAGCGCACTCCTAAGTCACCAGAATTTGTAGTTTTATCTGTATCCTTAAACCATAATGAAAAACTAATTAAAACATCGAGCAGTTACTTACCAAAAAACTTATTATTCATGAAGTCATCCACTGTACGTACATACATTCGGTGTGAAGAATGCTATGTGCAAAGCACTAGCGATTTTCTTGTAGAATATATCGCCGCTCCCACACATCTCTTGTCAACCTGGAAACAAAAGAAAATGCAATCATTAGCGCACTCCTAAGTCGCCAGAATGTGTAATTTTATCTGTATTCTTAAACCATAATGAAAAAAAATTAAAACATCGAGCAGTTACTTACCAAACAACTTATTATTCATGCACTCATTCACTGTAGGTAGATACATTCGGTGCGAAGAATGCTATGTGCACAACACTAGCGATTTTCTTGTAGAATATGTCGCCACTCAAACACACCTCGAGTCAACCTGCTAACGAAAGAAAACGTAAACATTAGCGCACTCAAAAGTCCCCAAATGTGTAAATTTACGTGTATCTTTAAAGCATAATAAAAAGAATTTAAACAAATTGCTGTTACTTCCCAAAAAACTAATTATTCACGCAGTCATCCCCTGTACGTAGATACATTCGGTGAGAAGAATGCCATGTGCAAAGCACTAGCGATATACTTGTAGAATATATCGCCGCTCCCACACATCTCTTGTCAATCTGCTAACAAAAGAAAATGCAATCATTAGTGCACTCCTAAGTCACCAGAATTTGTAGTTTTATCTGTATTCTTAAACCATAATGAAAAACTAATTAAAACATCGAGCAGTTACTTACCAAAAAACTTATTATTCATGAAGTCATCCACTGTACGTACATACATTCGGTGTGAAGAATGCTATGTGCAAAGCACTAGCGATTTTCTTGTAGAATATATCGCCACTCCCACACATCTCTTGTCAACCTGGAAACAAAAGAAAATGCAATCATTAGCGCACTCCTAAGTCGCCAGAATGTGTAATTTTATCTGTATTCTTAAACCATAATGAAAAAAAAATTAAAACATCGAGCAGTTACTTACCAAGAAAACTTATTATTCATGCAGTCATACACTGTACGTAGATACATTCGGTGTGATGAATGCTATCTGCAAAGCACTAGCGATTTTCTTGTAGAATATGTCGCCGCTCCCACACACCTCTTGTCAACCTGCTAACGAAAGAAAATGTAAACATTAGCGCACTCCAAAGTCACCAAATGTGTAAATTTATGTGTATCTTTAAAGCATAATAAAAAAAAATATAAACAAATTGCTGTTACATCCCAAAAAACAAATTATTCACGCAGTCATCCCCTGTACGTAGATACATTCGGAGTGAAGAATGCTATGTGCACAGCCCTAGCGATTTTCTTGTAGAATATATCGCCGCTCCCACACACCTCTTGTCAACCTGCTAACAAAAGGAAATGCAATCATTAGCGCACTCCTAAGTCACCAGAATGTGTAATTTTATCTGTATTCTTAAACCAAAATGAAAAAAAAATTAAAACATCGAGCAGTTACTTACCAAAAAAAATTATTATTCATGAAGTCATCCACAGTACGTAGATACATTCGGTGTGATGTATGCTATGTGCAAAGCACTAGCGATTTTCTTGTTGAATATATGGGCGCTCCCACACATCTCTTGTCAACCTGCTAACAAAAGAAAATGCAATCATTAGCGCACTCCTAAGTCACCAGAATTTGTAACTTTATCTGTATTCTTAAACCATCATTAAAAAAAAATTAAAACATCGAGCAGTTACTTACGAAAAAACTTATTATTCATGGAGTCATACACTGTACGTAGACACATTCGGTGTGAAGCATGCTATGTGCAAAGCACTAGCGATTTTCTTGTAGAATATGTCGCCACTCCCACACACCTCTTGTCAACCTGCTAACAAAAAAAATGCAATCATTAGCGCACTCCTAAGTCACTAGAATGTGTAATTTTATCTTTATTCTTAAACCATAATTGAAAAAAAAAATTAAAACATCGAGCAGTTACTTACCAAAAAAACTTATTATTCATGCAGTCATACACTGTACGTAGATACATTCGGTGTGAAGAATGCTATGTGCAAAGCACTAACGATTATCTTGTAGAAAATGTCGCCACTCCCACACACCTCTTGTCAACCTGCTAACGAAAGAAAATTTAAACATTAGCGCACTCCAAAGTCACCAAATGTGTAAATTTATGTTTATTTTTAAAGCATAATAAAAAAAATTGAAACAAATTGCTGTTACTTCCCAAAAAACAAATTATTCACGCAGTCATCCCCTGTACGTAGGTACATTCGGAGTGAAGAATGCTATGTGCACAGCACTAGCGATTTTCTTGTAGAATATATCGCCACTCCCACACATCTCTTGTCAACCTGCTAACGAAGGAAAATGTAAACATTAGCGCACTCCAAAGTCACCAAATGTGTAAATTTATGTGTATCTTTAAAGCATAGTAAAAAAAATATAAACAAATTGCTGTTACATCCCAAAAAACAAATTATTCACGCAGTCATCCCCTGTACGTAGATACATTCGGAGTGAAGAATGCTATGTGCACAGCCCTAGCGATTTTCTTGTAGAATATATCGCCGCTCCCACACACCTCTTGTCAACCTGCTAACAAAAGAAAATGCAATCATTAGCGCACTCCTAAGTCACAGAATGTGTAATTTTATCTGTATTCTTAAACCATAATGAAAAAAAAAAATTAAAACATCGAGCAGTTACTTACCAAAAAAACTTATTATTCATGAAGTCATCCACTGTACGTAGATACATTCGGTGTGAAGTATGCTATGTGCAAAGCACTAGCGATCTTCTTGTTGAATATATCGGCGCTCCTACACATCTCTTGTCAACCTGCTAACAAAAGAAAATGCAACCATTAGCGCACTCCTAAGTCACCAGAATTTGTAACTTTATCTGTATTCTTACACCATAATGAAAAAAAAAAAAAATTAAAACATCGAACAGTTACATACCAAAAAAACTTATTATTCATGAAGTCATCCACTGTACGTAGATACATTCGGTGTGAAGAATGCTATGTGCAAAGCACTAACGATTTTCTTGTAGAATATGTCGCCACTCCCACACACCTCTTGTCAACCTGCTAACGAAAGAAAATTTAAACATTAGCGCACTCCAAAGTCACCAAATGTGTAAATTTATGTTTATCTTTAAAGCATAATAAAAAAAATTGAAACAAATTGCTGTTACTTCCCAAAAAACAAATTATTCACGCAGTCATCCCCTGTACGTAGGTACATTCGGAGTGAAGAATGCTATGTGCACAGCACTAGCGATTTTCTTGTAGAATACATCGCCACTCCCACACATCTCTTGTCAACCTGCTAACGAAGGAAAATGTAAACATTAGTGCACTCCAAAGTCACCAAATGTGTAAATTTATGTGTATCTTTAAAGCATAGTAAAAAAATTTAAACAAATTGCTGTTACTTCCCAAAAAACTAATTATTCACGCAGTCATCCTCTGTACGTAGATACATTCGGAGTGAAGAATGCTATGTGCACAGCACTAGCGATTTTCTTGTAGCATATGTCGCCACTCCCACACATCTCTTGTCAACCTCCTAACGAAAGAAAATGTAAACATTAGCGCACTCCAAAGTCACCAAATGTGTAAATTTATGTGTATCTTTAAAGCATAATAAAAAAATTTAAACAAATTGCTGTTACTTCCCAAAAAACTAATTATTCACGCAGTCATCCTCTGTACGTAGATACATTCGGAATGAAGAATGCTATGTGCACAGCACTAGCGATTTTCTTGTAGAATATGTCGCCACTACCACACATCTCTTGTCAACCTGCTAACGAAAGAAAATGTAAACATTAGCGCACTCCAAAGTCACCAAATGTGTAAATTTATGTGTATCTTTAAAGCATAATAAAAAAATTTAAGGATATTGCTGTTACTTCCCAAAAAACTAATTATTCACGCAGTCGTCCTCTGTACGTAGATACATTCGGAGTGAAGAATGCTATGTGCACAGCACTAGCGATTTTCTTGTAGAATATATCGCCACTCCCACACATCTCTTGTCAACCTGCTAACGAAAGAAAATGTAAACATTTGCGCACTCCAATGTCACCAAATGTGTAAATTTATGTGTATCTTTAAAGCATAATAAAAAAAATTTAAACAAATTGCTGTTACTTCCCAAAAAACAAATTATACACGCTGTCATCCCCTGTACGTAGATACATTCGGAGTGAACAATGCTATGTGCACAGCACTAGCGATTTTCTTGTAGAATATATCGCCGCTCCCACACATGTCATGTCAACCTGCTAACAAAAGAAAATGCAATCATTAGCGCACTCCTAAGTCACCAGAATGTGTAATTTTACCTGTATTCTTAAACCATAATGAAAAAAAATTAAAACATCGAGCTGTTACTTACCAAAAAAACTTATTATTCATGCAGTCATACACTGTACGTAGATACATTCGGTGTGAAGAATGCTATGTGCAAAGCACTAGCGATTTTCTTGTAGAATATGTCGTCGCTCATACACATCTCTTGTCAACCTGGTAACGAAAAAAATGCAATCATTAGCGCAATCAAAAGTCACCAGAATGTATAAATTTATCTGTATCTTTAAAGCATTATGAAAAAAATTTTAACATCGAGCTGTTACTTCCCAAGAAACTAATTATTCACGCAGTCAGCACCTGTACCTACATACATTCGTTGTGAAGAATGCTAAATGCACACCACTAGCGATTTTCTTGTAGAATATATCGCCGCTCCCACACATCTCTTGTCAACCTGCTAACGAAAGAAAATGTAAACATTAGCGCACTCCAAAGTTACCAAATGTGTAAAATTATATGTATCTTCAAAGCTTGATAAAAAAAATTTAAACAAATTGCTGTTACTTCACAAAAAAAACAAATTATTCACGCAGTCATCCCCTGTACGTAGATACATTCGGAGTGAAGAATGCTATGTGCACAGCACTAGCAATTTTCTTGTAGAATATATCGCCGCTCCCACACATCTCTTGTCAACCTGATAACGAAGGAAAATGTAAACATTAGCGCACTCCAAAGTCACCAAATGTGTAAATTTATGTGTATCTTAAAAAATAATAATAAAAATTTAAAGAAATTACTGTTACTTCCCAAAAAACTAATTATTCACGCAGTCATCCTCTGTACGTAGATACATTCGGAGTGAAGAATGCTATGTGCACAGCACTAGCGATTTTCTTGTAGAATATATCGCCTCTCCCACACATCCCTTGTCAACCTGCTAACGAAAGAAAATGTAAACATTTGCGCACTCCAGAGTCACCAAATGTGTAAATTTATGTGTATCTTTAAAGCATAATAAAAAAAATTTAAACAAATTGCTGTTACTTCCCAAAAAACAAATTATTCACGCAGTCATCCCCTGTACGTAGGTACATTCGGAGTGAAGAATGCTATGTGCACAGCACTAGCGATATCCTTGTAGAATATATCGCCGCTCCCACACATCACTTGCGAATCTGCTAACGAAAGAAAATGCAATAATTAGCGCACTCCTAAGTCACCAGAATGCGTAATTTTATTTGTATTCTTAAACCATAATGAAAAAAATTAAAACATCGAGCTGTTACCAAAAAACTTGTTATTCATGCAGTCATCCACTGTAGGTAGATACATTCGGTGCTAGCGACTTTCTTGTAGAATATGTCGTCGCTCCCACACATCTCTTGTCAACCTGGTAACGAAAAAAATGCAGTCATTAGCGCAATCACAAGTCACCAGAATGTGTAAATTTATCTGTATCTTAAAAGCATTATGAAAAAAATTTCAACATCGAGCTGTTACTTCCCAAAGAACTAATTATTCACGCAGTCATCCACTGTACGTAGGTACATTCGGTGTGAAGAATGCTATGTGCAAAGCACTAGCGATTTTCTTGTAGAATATGTCGCCACTCCCACACACCTCTTGTCAACCTGCTAACGAAAGAAAACGTAATCATTAGCGCACTCCAAAGTCCCCAAATGTGTAAATTTACGTGTATCTTTAAAGCATAATAAAAAGAATTTAAACAAATTGCTGTTACTTCCCAAAAAAGTAATTACTCACGCAGTCATCCCCTGTACGTAGATACATTCGGTGAGAAGAATGCTGTGTGCAGAACACTAGCGATATACTTGTAGAATATATCGCCGCTCCCACACATCTCTTGTCAATCTGCTAACAAAAGAAAATGCAATCAATAGCGCACTCCTAAGTCACCAGAATGTGTAATTTTATCTGTATTCTTAAACCATAATGATAAACAAATTAAAACATCGAGCAGTTACCTACCAAAAAACTTATTATTCATGAAGTCATCCACTGTACGTACATACATTCGGTGTGAAGAATGCTATGTGCAAAGCACTAGCGATTTTCTTGTAGAATATATCGCCGCTCCCACACATCTCTTATCAACCTGCTAACAAAAGAAAATGCAATCATTAGCGCACACCTAAGTCACCAGAATGTGTAATTTTATCTGTATTCTTAAACCATAATGAAAAAAAAATTAAAACATCGAGCAGTTACTTACCAAAAAAACTTATTATTCATTCAGTCATACTCTGTACGTAGATACATTCGGTGTGAAGAATGCTATGTGCAAAGCACTAGCGATTTTCCTGTTGAATATATCGCCGCTGCCACACACCTCTTGTCAACCTGCTAACAAAAGAAAATGCAATCATTAGCGCACTCCTAAGTCACCAGAATGTGTAACTTTATCTGTATTCTTAAACCATAATGAAAAAAAAATTAAAACATCGAGCAGTTACTTACCAAAAAAACTTATTATTCATGGAGGCATACACTGTACGTAGATACATTCGGTGTGAAGAATGCTATGTGCAAAGCACTAGCGATTTTCTTGTAGAATATGTCGCCACTCCCACACACCTCTTGTCAACCTGCTTACAAAAGAAAATGCAATCATTAGCGCACTCCTAAGTCACCAGAATGTGTAATCTTATCTGTATTCTTAAACCATAATGAAAAAAAAATTAAAACATCGAGCAGTTACTTACCAAAAAAACTTATTATTCATGCAGTCATACACTGTACGTAGATACATTCGGTGTGAAGAATGCTATGTGCAAAGCACTAACGATTTTCTTGTAGAATATGTCGCCACTCCCACACACCTCTTGTCAATCTGCTAACGAAAGAAAATGTAAACATTAGCGCACTCCAAAGACACCTAATGTGTAAATTTATGTGTATCTTTAAAGCATAATATAAAAAATTTAAACAAATTGCCGTTACTTCCCAAAAAACAAATTACTCACGCAGTCTTCCCCTGTACGTAGATACATTCGGAGTGAAGAATGCTATGTGCACAGCACTAGCGATTTTCTTGTAGAATATATCGCCGCTCCCACACATCTCTTGTCAACCTGCTAACGAAAGAAAATGTAAGCAATACCACACTCCAAAGTCACCAAATTTGTAAATTTATGAGTATCTTTAAAGCATAATAAAAAAAATTTGAACAAATTGCTGTTACTTCCCAAAAAACTAATTATTCACGCAGTCATCCTCTGTACGTAGATACATACGGAGTGAAGAATGCTATGTGCACAGCACTAGCGATTTTCTTGTAGAATATGTCGCCACTCCCACACATCACTTGTCAACCAGCTAACGAAAGAAAATATAACATTAGCGCACTCTAAAGTCACCAAATGTGTAAATTTACGTGTATCTTTAAAGCATAATAAAAAAAAATTTAAACAAATTGCTGTTACTTCCCAAAAAACAAATTATTCACGCAGTCATCCCCTGTACGTAGATACATTCGGAGTGAAGAATGCTATGTGCACAGCACTAGCGATTTTCTTGTAGAATATATCGCCCCTCCACACATCTCTTGTCAACCTGCTAACGAAAGAAAATGTAAACATTAGCGCACTCCAAAGTCACCAAATGTTAAATTATGTGTATCTTTAAAGCATAATAAAAAAATTTAACCAAGTTTCTGATACTTCCCAAAAAACAAATTATTCCCGCAGTCATCCCCTGTACGTAAATACATTCGGGGTGAAGAATGCTATGTGCACAGCACTAGCGATTTTCTTGTAGAATATATCGCCGCTCCCACACATCTCTTGTCAACCTACTAACGAAAGAAAATGTAAACATTAGCGCACTCCAAAGTCACCAAATGTTAAATTATGTGTATCTTTAAAGCATAATAAAAAAAATTTAAACAAATTGCTGTTACTTCCCAAAAAACAAATTATTCACGCAGTCATCCCCTGTACGTAGATACATTCGGTGTGAAGAATGCTATGTGCAAAGCACTAGCGATTTTCTTGTAGAATATGTCGCCACTCCCACACACCCCTTGTCAACCTGCTAACGAAACAAAATGTAAACATTAGCGCACTCCAAAGTCACCAAATGTGTAAATTTATGTGTATCTTTAAAGCATAATTATAAAAATTTAAACAAATTGCCGTTACTTCCCAAAAAAAAAATTATTCACGCAGTCTTCCCCTGTACGTAGATACATTCGGAGTGAAGAATGCTATGTGCAAAGCACTAGCGATTTTCCTGTTGAATATATCGCCGCTGCCACACACCTCTTGTCAACCTGCTAACAAAAGAAAATGCAATCATTAGCGCACTCCTAAGTCACCAGAATGTGTAACTTTATCTGTATTCTTAAACCATAATGAAAAAAAAATTAAAACATCGAGCAGTTACTTACCAAAAAAACTTATTATTCATGGAGGCATACACTGTACGTAGATACATTCGGTGTGAAGAATGCTATGTGCAAAGCACTAGCGATTTTCTTGTAGAATATGTCGCCACTCCCACACACCTCTTGTCAACCTGCTTACAAAAGAAAATGCAATCATTAGCGCACTCCTAAGTCACCAGAATGTGTAATTTTATCTGTATTCTTAAACCATAATGAAAAAAAAATTAAAACATCGAGCAGTTACGTACCACAAAAACTTATTATTCATGAAGTCATCCACTGTACGTAGATACATTCGGTGTGAAGAATGCTATGTGCAAAGCACTAGCGATTTTCTTGTAGAATATATCGCCGCTCCCACACATCTCTTGTCAACCTGCTAACAAAAGAAAATGCAATCATTAGCGCACTCCTAAGTCACCAGAATGTGTAATCTTATCTGTATTCTTAAACCATAATGAAAAAAAAATTAAAACATCGAGCAGTTACTTACCAAAAAAACTTATTATTCATGCAGTCATACACTGTACGTAGATACATTCGGAGTGAAGAATGCTATGTGCAAAGCACTAACGATTTTCTTGTAGAATATGTCGCCACTCCCACACACCTCTTGTCAACCTGCTAACGAAAGAAAATGTAAACATTAGCGCACTCCAAAGACACCTAATGTGTAAATTTATGTGTATCTTTAAAGCATAATATAAAAAATTTAAACAAATTGCCGTTACTTCCCAAAAAACAAATTATTCACGCAGTCTTCCCCTGTACGTAGATACATTCGGAGTGAAGAATGCTATGTGCACAGCACTAGCGATTTTCTTGTAGTATATATCGCCGCTCCCACACATCTCTTGTCAACCTGCTAACGAAAGAAAATGTAACCAATACCACACTCCAAAGTCACCAAATTTGTAAATTTATGAGTATCTTTAAAGCATAATAAAAAAAATTTAAACAAATTGCTGTTACTTCCCAAAAAACTAACTATTCACGCAGTCATCCTCTGTACGTAGATACATACAGAGTGAAGAATGCTATGTGCACAGCACTAGCGATTTTCTTGTAGAATATGTCGCCACTCCCACACATCACTTGTCAACCAGCTAACGAAAGGAAATGTAAACATTAGCGCACTCTAAAGTCACCAAATGTGTAAATTTACGTGTATCTTTAAAGCATAATAAAAAATTTAAACAAATTGCTGTTACTTCCCAAAAAACAAATTATTCACGCAG
Source organism: Schistocerca nitens (assembly GCF_023898315.1). NCBI lineage: Eukaryota > Metazoa > Arthropoda > Insecta > Orthoptera > Acrididae > Schistocerca > Schistocerca nitens. Next base: position 772,045 of record NW_026045896.1, on the reverse strand, counting down.
TCATCCCCTGTACGTAGATACATTCGGAGTGAAGAATGCTATGTGCAAAGCACTAGCGATTTTCTTGTAGAATATATCGCCGCTCCACACATCTCTTGTCAACCTGCTAACGAAAGAAAATGTAAACATTAGCGCACTCCAAAGTCACCAAATGTTAAATTATGTGTATCTTTAAAGCATAATAAAAAAATTTAACCAAGTTTCTGTTACTTCCCAAAAAACAAATTTTTCCCGCAGTCATCCCCTGTACGTAAATACATTCGGGGTGAAGAATGCTATGTGCACAGCACTAGTGATTTTCTTGTAGAATATATCGCCGCTCCCACACATCTCTTGTCAACCTGCTAACAAAAGAAAATGCAATCATTAGCGCACTCCTAAGTCACCAGAATGTGTAATTTAATCTGTATTCTTAAACCATAATGAAAAAAAATTAAAACATCGAGCTGTTACTTACCAAAAAAACTTATTATTCATGAAGTCATCCACTGTACGTAGATACATTCGGTGTGAAGAATGCTATGTGCAAAGCACTAGCGATTTTCTTGTAGAATATGTCGCCTCTCCCACACACCTCTTGTCAACCTGCTAACGAAAGAAAATATAAACATTAGCGCACTCCAAAGTCACCAAATGTGTAAATTTATGTGTATCTTTAAAGCATAATAAAAAAAATTTAAACAAATTGCTATGACTTCCCAAACAACAAATAATTCACTCAGTCATCCCCTGTACGTAGATACATTCGGTGTGAAGAATGCTATGTGCACAGCACTAGCGATTTTCTTGTAGAATATATCGCCGCTGCCACACATCTCTTGTCAACCTGCTAACAAAGGAAAATGCAATCATTAGCGCACTCCTAAGTCACCAGAATGTGTAATTTCATCTGTATTCTTAAACCATAATGAAAAAAAATTAAAACATCGAGCAGTTACTTACCAAAAAAACTTATTATTCATGAAGTCATCCCCTGTACGTAGATACATTCGGTGTGAAGAATGCTATGTGCACAGCACTAGCGATTTTCTTGTAGAATATGTCGCCACTCCCACACATCACTTGTCAACCAGCTAACGAAAGAAAATGTAAACATTAGCGCACTCTAAAGTCACCAAATGTGTAAATTTACGTGTATCTTTAAAGCATAATAAAAAAAAATTTAAACAAATTGCTGTTACTTCCCAAAAAACAAATTATTCACGCAGTCATCCCCTGTACGTAGATACATTCGGAGTGAAGAATGCTATGTGCACAGCACTAGCGATTTTCTTGTAGAATATATCGCCGCTCCACACATCTCTTGTCAACCTGCTAACGAAAGAAAATGTAAACATTAGCGCACTCCAAAGTCACCAAATGTTAAATTATGTGTATCTTTAAAGCATAATAAAAAAATTTAACCAAGTTTCTGTTACTTCCCAAAAAACAAATTATTCCCGCAGTCATCCCCTGTACGTAAATACATTCGGGGTGAAGAATGCTATGTGCACAGCACTAGCGATTTTCTTGTAGAATATATCGCCGCTCCCACACATCTCTTGTCAACCTGCTAACAAAAGAAAATGCAATCATTAGCGCACTCCTAAGTCACCAGAATGTGTAATTTTATCTGTATTCTTAAACCATAATGAAAAAAATTAAAACATCGAGCTGTTACTTACCAAAAAAACTTATTATTCTTGCAGTCATACACTGTACGTAGATACATTCGGTGTGAAGAATGCTATGTGCAAAGCACTAGCGATTTTCTTGTAGAATATGTCGCCACTCTCACACACCTCTTGTCAACCTGCTAACGAAAGAAAATATAAACATTAGCGCACTCCAAAGTCACCAAATGTGTAAATTTATGTGTATCTTTAAAGCATAATAAAAAAAATTTAAACAAATTGCTATTACTTCCCAAACAACAAATTATTCACGCAGTCATCCCCTGTACGTAGATACATTCGGTGTGAAGAATGCTATGTGCACAGCACTAGCGATTTTCTTGTAGAATATATCGCCGCTGCCACACATCTCTTGTCAACCTGCTAACAAAGGAAAATGCAATCATTAGCGCACTCCTAAGTCACCACAATGTGTAATTTCATCTGTATTCTTAAACCATAATGAAAAAAAATTAAAACATCGAGCAGTTACTTACCAAAAAAACTTATTATTCATGAAGTCATCCACTGTACGTAGATACATTCGGTGTGAAGAATGCTATGTGCAAAGCACTAGCGATTTTCTTGTAGAATATGTCGACACTCCCACACACCTCTTGTCAACCTGCTAACGAAAGAAAATGTAAACATTAGCGCACTCCAAAGTCACCAAATGTGTAAATTTATGTTTATCTTTAAAGCATAATAAAAAAAATTTAAACAAATTGCTGTTACTTCCCAAAAAACAAATTATTCACGCAGTCATCCTCCGTACGTAGATACATTCGGAGTGAAGAATGCTATGTGCATAGCACTAGCTATTTTCTTGTAGAATATATCGCCACTTCCACACATCTCTTGTCAACCTGCTAACGAAAGAAAATGTAAACATTAGCGCACTCCAAAGTCACCAAATGTGTAAATTTATGTGTATCTTTGAAGCATAATAAAAAAAATTTAAACAAATTGCTGTTACTTCCCAAAAAACCAATTACTCACGCAGTCATCCCCTGTACGTAGATAAATTCGGAGTGAAGAATGCTTTGTGCACAGCACTAGCGATTTTCTTGTAGAATATATCGCCGCTCCCACACATCTCTTGTCAACCTGCTAACAAAAGAAAATGCAATCATTAGCGCACTCCTAAGTCACCAGAATGTGTAATTTTATCTGTATTCTTAAACCGTAATGAAAAAAAATTAAAACATCGAGCAGTTACTTACCAAAAAAACTTATTATTCATGAAGTCATCCACTGTACGTAGATACATTCGGTGTGAAGAATGCTATGTGCAAAGCACTAGCGATTTTCTTGTAGAATATGTCGCCACTCCCACACACCTCTTGTCAACCTGCTAACGAAAGAAAATGTAAACATTAGCGCACTCCAAAGTCACCAAATGTGTAAAATTATGTGTATCTTTAAAGCATAATAAAAAAAATTTAAACAAATTGCTGTTACTTCCCAAAAAACAAATTATTCACGCAGTCATCCCCTGTACGTAGATACATTCGGTGTGAAGAATGCTATGTGCAAAGCACTAGCGATTTTCTTGTAGAATATGTCGCCACTCCCACACACCCCTTGTCAACCTGCTAACGAAACAAAATGTAAACATTAGCGCACTCCAAAGTCACCAAATGTGTAAAATTATGTGTATCTTTAAAGCATAATTATAAAAATTTAAACAAATTGCCGTTACTTCCCAAAAAACAAATTATTCACGCAGTCTTCCCCTGTACGTAGATACATTCGGAGTGAAGAATGCTATGTGCAAAGCACTAGCGATTTTCCTGTTGAATATATCGCCGCTGCCACACACCTCTTGTCAACCTGCTATCAAAAGAAAATGCAATCATTAGCGCACTCCTAAGTCACCAGAATGTGTAACTTTATCTGTATTCTTAAACCATAATGAAAAAAAAATTATAACATCGAGCAGTTACTTACCAAAAAAACTTATTATTCATGGAGGCATACACTGTACGTAGATACATTCGGTGTGAAGAATGCTATGTGCAAAGCACTAGCGATTTTCTTGTAGAATATGTCGCCACTCCCACACACCTCTTGTCAACCTGCTTACAAAAGAAAATGCAATCATTAGCGCACTCCTAAGTCACCAGAATGTGTAATTTTATCTGTATTCTTAAACCATAATGAAAAAAAAATTAAAACATCGAGCAGTTACGTACCACAAAAACTTATTATTCATGAAGTCATCCACTGTACGTAGATACATTCGGTGTGAAGAATGCTATGTGCAAAGCACAAGCGATTTTCTTGTAGAATATATCGCCGCTCCCACACATCTCTTGTCAACCTGCTAACAAAAGAAAATGCAATCATTAGCGCACTCCTAAGTCACCAGAATGTGTAATCTTATCTGTATTCTTAAACCATAATGAAAAAAAAAATTAAAACATCGAGCAGTTACTTACCAAAAAAACTTATTATTCATGCAGTCATACACTGTACGTAGATACATTCGGTGTGAAGAATGCTATGTGCAAAGCACTAACGATTTTCTTGTAGAATATGTCGCCACTCCCACACACCTCTTGTCAACCTGCTAACGAAAGAAAATGTAAACATTAGCGCACTCCAAAGACACCTAATGTGTAAATTTCTGTGTATCTTTAAAGCATAATATAAAAAATTTAAACAAATTGCCGTTACTTCCCAAAAAACAAATTATTCACGCAGTCTTCCCCTGTACGTAGATACATTCGGAGTGAAGAATGCTATGTGCACAGCACTAGCGATTTTCTTGTAGAATATATCGCCGCTCCCACACATCTCTTGTCAACCTGCTAACGAAAGAAAATGTAAGCAATACCACACTCCAAAGTCACCAAATTTGTAAATTTATGAGTATCTTTAAAGCATAATAAAAAAAATTTAAACAAATTGCTGTTACTTCCCAAAAAAATAATTATTCACGCAGTCATCCTCTGTACGTAGATACATACGGAGTGAAGAATGCTATGTGCACAGCACTAGCGATTTTCTTGTAGAATATGTCGCCACTCCCACACATCACTTGTCAACCAGCTAACGAAAGGAAATGTAAACATTAGCGCACTCTAAAGTCACCAAATGTGTAAATTTACGTGTATCTTTAAAGCATAATAAAAAAAAATTTAAACAAATTACTGTTACTTCCCAAAAAACAAATTATTCACGCAGTCATCCCCTGTACGTAGATACATTCGGAGTGAAGAATGCTATGTGCACAGCACTAGCGATTTTCTTGTAGAATATATCGCCGCTCCACACATCTCTTGTCAACCTGCTAACGAAAGAAAATGTAAACATTAGCGCACTCCAAAGTCACCAAATGTTAAATTATGTGTATCTTTAAAGCATAATAAAAAAATTTAACCAAGTTTCTGTTACTTCCCAAAAAACAAATTATTCCCGCAGTCATCCCCTGTACGTAAATACATTCGGGGTGAAGAATGCTATGTGCACAGCACTAGCGATTTTCTTGTAGAATATATCGCCGCTCCCACACATCTCTTGTCAACCTGCTAACGAAAGAAAATGTAAGCAATACCACACTCCAAAGTCACCAAATTTGTAAATTTATGAGTATCTTTAAAGCATAATAAAAAAAATTTAAACAAATTGCTGTTACTTCCCAAAAAACTAATTATTCACGCAGTCATCCTCTGTACGTAGATACATACGGAGTGAAGAATGCTATGTGCACAGCACTAGCGATTTTCTTGTAGAATATGTCGCCACTCCCACACATCACTTGTCAACCAGCTAACGAAAGGAAATGTAAACATTAGCGCACTCTAAAGTCACCAAATGTGTAAATTTACGTGTATCTTTAAAGCATAATAAAAAAAAAATTTAAACAAATTCCTGTTACTTCCCAAAAAACAAATTATTCACGCAGTCATCCCCTGTACGTAGATACATTCGGTGTGAAGAATGCTATGTGCACAGCACTAGCGATTTTCTTGTAGAATATATCGCCGCTGCCACACATCTCTTCTCAACCTGCTAACAAAGGAAAATGCAATCATTAGCGCACTCCTAAGTCACCAGAATGTGTAATTTCATCTGTATTCTTAAACCATAATGAAAAAAAATTAAAACATCGAGCAGTTACTTACCAAAAAAACTTATTATTCATGAAGTCATCCACTGTACGTAGATACATTCGGTGTGAAGAATGCTATGTGCACAGCACTAGCGATTTTCTTGTAGAATATATCGCAGCTAACACACATCTCTTGTCAACCTGCTAACAAAAGAAAATGCAATCATTAGCGCACTCCTAAGTCACAAGAATGTGAAATTTTATCTGTATTCTTAAACTATAATGAAAAAAAACTAAAACATCGAGCAGTTACTTACCAAAAAAACTTATTATTCATGAAGTCATCCACTGTACGTAGATACATTCGGTGTGAAGAATGCTATGTGCAAAGCACTAGCGATTTTCTTGTAGAATATATCGCCGCTCCCACACATCTCTTGTCAACATGCTAACAAAAGAAAATGCAATCATTAGCGCACACCTAAGTCACCAGAATGTGTAATTTTATCTGTATTCTTAAACCATAATGAAAAAAAAATTAAAACATCGAGCAGTTACTTACCAAAAAAACTTATTATTCATTCAGTCATACTCTGTACGTAGATACATTCGGTGTGAAGAATGCTATGTGCAAAGCACTAGCGATTTTCTTGTAGAATATATCGCCGCTCCCGCACATCTCTTGTCAATCTGCTAACAAAAGAAAATGTAAACATTAGCGCACACCTAAGTCACCAGAATGTGTAATTTTATCTGTATTCTTAAACCATAATGAAAAAAAAATTAAAACATCGAGCAGTTACTTACCAAAAAAACTTATTATTCATTCAGTCATACTCTGTACGTAGATACATTCGGTGTGAAGAATGCTATGTGCAAAGCACTAGCGATTTTCTTGTAGAATATGTCGCCACTCCCACACACCCCTTGTCAACCTGCTAACGAAAGAAAATGTAAACATTAGCGCACTCCAAAGTCACCAAATGTGTATATTTATGTGTATCTTTAAAGCATAATAAAAAAAATTTAAACAAATTGCTGTTACTTCCCAAAAAACAAATTATTCACGCAGTCATCCCCTGTACGTAGATACATTCGGTGTGAAGAATGCTATGTGCAAAGCACTAGCGATTTTCTTGTAGAATATATCGCCGCTCCCACACATCTCTTGTCAATCTGCTAACAAAAGAAAATTCAATCATTAGCGCACTCCTAAGTCACCAGAATGTGTAATTTTATCTGTATTCTTAAAGCATAATGAAAAAAAATTAAAACATCGAGCAGTTACTTACCAAAAAAACTTATTATTCAAGAAGTCATCCACTGTACGTAGATACATTCGGTGGGAAGAATGCTATGTGCAAAGCCCTAGCGATTTTCTTGTAGAATATGTCGCCACTCCCACACACCTCTTGTCAACCTGCTAACGAAAGAAAATGTAAACATTAGCGCACTCCAAAGTCACCAAATGTGTAAATTTATGTGTATCTTTAAAGCATAATAAAAAAAATTTAAACAAATTGCTGTTACTTCCCAAAAAACAAATTATTCACGCAGTCATCCCCTGTACGTAGATTCATTAGGTGTGAAGAATGCTATGTGCAAAGCACTAGCGATTTTCTTGTAGAATATGTCGCCACTCCCACACACCTCTTGTCAACCTGCTAACGAAACAAAATGTAAACATTAGCGCATTCCAAAGTCACCAAATGTGTATATTTATGTGTATCTTTTAAGCATAATAAAAAAAAATTAAACAAATTGCTGTTACTTCCCAAAAAACAAATTATTCACGCAGTCATCCCCTGTACGTAGTTACATTCGGTGTGAAGAATGCTAAGTGCTCAGCACTAGCGATTTTCTTGTAGAATATATCGCCGCTCCCACACATCTCTTGTCAACCTGCTAACAATAGAAAATGCAATCATTAGCGCACTCCTAAGTCACCAGAATGTGTAATTTTAATGTATTCTTAAACCATAATGAAAAAAAATTAAAACATCGAGCTTTTACTTACCAAAAAAAATTATTATTCATGAAGTCATCCACTGTACGTAGATACATTCGGTGTGAAGAATGCTATGTGCAAAGCACTAGCGATTTTCTTGTAGAATATGTTGCCACTCCCACACTCCTCTTGTCAACCTGCTAGCGAAAGAAAATGTAAACATTAGCGCACTCCAAAGTCACCAAATGTGTAAATTTATGTGTATCTTTAAAGCATAATAAAAAAAATTTAACAAATTGCTGTTACTTCCCAAAAAACAAATTATTCACGCAGTCATCCCCTGTACGTAGATACATTCGGTGTGAAGAAAGCTATGTGCAAAGCACTAGCGATTTTCTTGTAGAATATATCGCCGCTCCCACACATCTCTTGTCAAGCTGCTAACAAAAGAAAATGCAATCATTAGCGCATACCTAAGTCACCAGAATGTGTAATTTTATCTGTATTCTTAAACCATAATGAAAAAAAAATTGAAACATCGAGCAGTTACTTACCAAAAAAACTTATTATTCATTCAGTCATTCACTGTACGTAGATACATCCGGTGTGATGAATGCAATGTGCAAAGCACTAGCGATTTTCTTGTAGAATATGTCGCCACTCCCACACACCTCTTGTCAACCTGCTAACGAAAGAAAATGTAAACATTAGCGCACTCCAAAGTCACCAAATGTGTAAATTTATGTGTATCTTTAAAGCATAAAAAAAAAATATAAACAAATTGCTCTTACTTCCCAAAAAACAAATTATTCACGCAGTCATACCCTGTACGTAGATACATTCGGAGTGAAGAATGCTATGTGCACAGCACGAGCGATTTTCTTGTAGAATATATCGCCGCTCCCACACATCTCTTGTCAACCTGCTAACAAAAGAAAATGCAATCATTTGCGCACTCCTAAGTCACCAGAATGTGTAATTTTATCTGTATTCTTAAACCATAATGAAAAAAAAAATTAAAACATCGAGCAGTTACTTACCAAGAAAAATTATTATTCATGAAGTCATCCACTGTACGTAGATACATTCGGTGTGAAGTATGCTATGTGCAAAGCACTAGCGATTTTCTTGTTGAATATATCGCCGCTCCCACACATCTCTTGTCAACCTGCTAACAAAAGAAAATGCAATCATTAGCGCACTCCTAAGTCACCAGAATGTGTAATTTTATCTGTATTCTTAAACCGTAATGAAAAAAAATTAAAACATCGAGCAGTTACTTACCAAAAAAACTTATTATTCATGAAGTCATCCACTGTACGTAGATACATTCGGTATGAAGAATGCTATGTGCAAAGCACTAGCGATTTTCTTGTAGAATATGTCGCCACTCCCACACACCTCTTGTCAACCTGCTTACAAAAGAAAATGCAATCATTAGCGCACTCCTAAGTCACCAGAATGTGTAATTTTATCTGTATTCTTAAACCATAATGAAAAAAAATTAAAACATCGAGCAGTTACTTACCAAAAAAACTTATTATTCATGCAGTCATCCACTGTAGGTAGATACATTCGGTGCTAGCGATTTTCTTGTAGAATATGTCGTAGCTCCCACACATCTCTTGTCAACCTGGTAACGAAAGAAAATGCAATCATCATCGCAATCAAATGTCAACTGAATGTGTAAATTTATCTGTATATTTAAAGCATTATGAAACAAATTTAAACATCGAGCTGTTACTTCCCAGAAAACTATTTATTCACGCAGTCAGCCCCTGTACGTAGATACATTCGGTGTGAAGAATGCTATGTGCACAGCACTAGCGATTGTCTTATAGAATATATCGCCGCTCCCACACATCACTTGCGAATCTGCTAACGAAAGAAAATGCAAGAATTAGCGTACTCCTAAATCACCAGAATTAATTTTATCTGTATTCTTAAACCATAATGAAAAAAAATTAAAACATCGAGCTGTCACTTACCAAAAAAACTTATAATTCATGCAGTCATACACTGTAGGTAGATACATTCGGTGTGAGGAATGCTATGTGCAAAGCACTAGCGATTTTCTTGTAGAATATGTCGTCGCTCCCACACATCTCTTGTCAACCTGGTAACGAAAAAATGCAATCATTAGCGCAATCAAAAGTCACAAGAATGTGTAAATTTATCTGTATCTTTAAAGCATTATGAAAAAAATTTAAACATCGAGCTGTTACTTCCCAAGAAACTAATTATTCACGCAGTCAGCACCTGTACGTACATACATTCGGTGTGAAGAATGCTATATGCACAGCACTAGCGATATTCTTGTAGAATATATCGCCGCTCCCACACATCACTTGCGAATCTGCTAACGAAAGAAAATGGACTAATTAGGGCACTCCTAATACACCAGAATGTGTAATTTTATTTGTATTCTTAAACCATAATGAAAAAAATAAAAACATCGAGCTGTTACTTACCAAAAAACTTGTTATTCATGCAGTCATCCACTGTAGGTAGATACATTCGGTGCTAGCGATTTTCTTGTAGATTATGTCGTCGCTCCCACACATCTCTTGTCAACCTGGTAACGAAAGAAAATACAATCATTATCGCAATCAAATGTCAACTGAATGTGTAAATTTATCTGTATATTTAAAGCATTATGAAAAAAATTTAAACATCGAGCTGTTACTTCCCAGAAAACTATTTATTCACGCAGTCAGCCCCTGTACGTAGATACATTCGGTGTGAAGAATGCTATGTGCACAGCACTAGCGATTGTCTTGTAGAATATATCGCCGCTCCCACACATCACTTGCGAATCTGCTAACGAAAGAAAATGCAAAAATTAGCGTACTCCTAAATCACCAGAATTAATTTTATTTGTATTCTTAAAACGTAATGAAAAAAATTAAAACATCGAGCTGTTACTTACCAAACAACTTATTAATCATGCACTCATCCACTGTAGGAAGGTATATTCGGTGTGAAGAATGCTATGTGCAAAGCACTAGCGATTTTCTTGTAGATGGTGTCGCCACTCCCACACATCTCTTGTCAACCTGCTAATGAAGGAAAATACAATCATTAGCGCAATCAAAACTCACCAGAATGTGTATAACTAGCTGTATTCTAAATCCTTATGAAAAAAATTTAAACATCGAGCTGTTACTTCACAGAGAACTAATTATTCACGCAGTCATCCCCTGTACGTAGGTACATTCGGTGTGAAGAATGCTATGTGCACAGCACTAGCGACTTTCTTGTAGAATATGTCGCCACTCCCACACACCTCTTGTCAACCTGCTAACGAAAGAAAACGTAAACATTAGCGCACTCCAAAGTCCCCAAATGTGTAAATTTACGTGTAACTTTAAACCATAATAAAAAGAATGTAAACAAATTGCCGTTACTTCCCAAAAAACAAATTATTCACGCAGTCATCCCCTGTACGTAAATACATTCGGAGTGAAGAGTGCTATGTGCACAGCACTAGCTATTTTCTTGTAGAATATATCGCCGCTCCCACACATCTCTTATCAACCTGCTAACGAAAGAAAACGTAAACATTAGCGCACTCCAAAGTCACCAAATTTGTAAATTTATGTGTATCTTTAAAGCATAATAAAAAAAATTTAAACAAATTGTTGTTACTTCCCAAAAAACAAATTATTCACGCAGTCATCCCCTGTACGTAGATACATTCGGAGTGAAGAATGCTATGTGCACAGCACTAGCGATTTTCTTGTAGAATATATCGCCGCTCCCACACATCTCTTGTCAACCTGCTAACGAAAGAAAATGTAAACATTAGCGCACTCCAAAGTCACCAAATGTGTAAATTTATGTGTATCTTTAAAGCATAATATAAAAATTTAAACAAATTGCTGTTACTTCCCAAAAATAAATTATTCACGCAGTCATCCCCTGTACGTAGATACATTCGGAGTGAAGAATGCTATGTGCACAGCACTAGCGATTTTCTTGTAGAATATATCGCCGCTCCCACACATCTCTTGTCAACCTGCTAACGAAAGAAAATGTAAACATTAGCGCACTCCAAAGTCACCAAATGTGTAAATTTATGTGTATCTTTAAAGCATAATAAAAAAATGTAAACAAATTGCTGTTACTTCCCAAAAAACAAATTATTCACGCAGTCATCCTTTGTACGTAGATACATTCGGAGTGAAGAATGCTATGTGCACAGCACTAGCGATATCCTTGTAGAATATATCGCCGCTCCCACACATCACTTGCGAATCTGCTAACGAAAGAAAATGCAATAATTAGCGCACTCCTAAGTCACCAGAATGCGTAATTTTATTTGTATTCTTAAACCATAATGAAAAAAATTAAAACATCGAGCTGTTACCAAAAAACTTGTTATTCATGCAGTCATCCACTGTAGGTAGATACATTCGGTGCTAGCGACTTTCTTGTAGAATATGTCGTCGCTCCCACACATCTCTTGTCAACCTGGTAACGAAAAAAATGCAGTCATTAGCGCAATCACAAGTCACCAGAATGTGTAAATTTATCTGTATCTTAAAAGCATTATGAAAAAAATTTCAACATCGAGCTGTTACTTCCCAAAGAACTAATTATTCACGCAGTCATCCACTGTACGTAGGTACATTCGGTGTGAAGAATGCTATGTGCAAAGCACTAGCGATTTTCTTGTAGAATATGTCGCCACTCCCACACACCTCTTGTCAACCTGCTAACGAAAGAAAACGTAAACATTAGCGCACTCCAAAGTCCCCAAATGTGTAAATTTACGTGTATCTTTAAAGCATAATAAAAAGAATTTAAACAAATTGCTGTTACTTCCCAAAAAAGTAATTACTCACGCAGTCATCCCCTGTACGTAGATACATTCGGTGAGAAGAATGCTGTGTGCAGATATAGCGATATACTTGTAGAATATATCGCCGCTCCCACACATCTCTTGTCAATCTGCTAACAAAAGAAAATGCAATCAATAGCGCACTCCTAAGTCACCAGAATGTGTAATTTTATCTGTATTCTTAAACCATAATGAAAAACAAATTAAAACATCGAGCAGTTACCTACCAAAAAACTTATTATTCATGAAGTCATCCACTGTACGTACATACATTCGGTGTGAAGAATGCTATGTGCAAAGCACTAGCGATTTTCTTGTAGAATATATCGCCGCTCCCACACATCTCTTGTCAACCTGCTAACAAAAGAAAATGCAATCATTAGCGCACACCTAAGTCACCAGAATGTGTAATTTTATCTGTATTCTTAAACCATAATGAAAAAAAAATTAAAACATCGAGCAGTTACTTACCAAAAAAACTTATTATTCATTCAGTCATACTCTGTACGTAGATACATTCGGTGTGAAGAATGCTATGTGCAAAGCACTAGCGATTTTCCTGTTGAATATATCGCCGCTGCCACACACCTCTTGTCAACCTGCTAACAAAAGAAAATGCAATCATTAGCGCACTCCTAAGTCACCAGAATGTGTAACTTTATCTGTATTCTTAAACCATAATGAAAAAAAAATTAAAACATCGAGCAGTTACTTACCAAAAAAACTTATTATTCATGGAGGCATACACTGTACGTAGATACATTCGGTGTGAAGAATGCTATGTGCAAAGCACTAGCGATTTTCTTGTAGAATATGTCGCCACTCCCACACACCTCTTGTCAACCTGCTTACAAAAGAAAATGCAATCATTAGCGCACTCCTAAGTCACCAGAATGTGTAATTTTATCTGTATTCTTAAACCATAATGAAAAAAAAATTAAAACATCGAGCAGTTACGTACCACAAAAACTTATTATTCATGAAGTCATCCACTGTACGTAGATACATTCGGTGTGAAGAATGCTATGTGCAAAGCACTAGCGATTTTCTTGTAGAATATATCGCCGCTCCCACACATCTCTTGTCAACCTGCTAACAAAAGAAAATGCAATCATTAGCGCACTCCTAAGTCACCAGAATGTGTAATCTTATCTGTATTCTTAAACCATAATGAAAAAAAAATTAAAACATCGAGCAGTTACTTACCAAAAAAACTTATTATTCATGCAGTCATACACTGTACGTAGATACATTCGGTGTGAAGAATGCTATGTGCAAAGCACTAACGATTTTCTTGTAGAATATGTCGCCACTCCCACACACCTCTTGTCAATCTGCTAACGAAAGAAAATGTAAACATTAGCGCACTCCAAAGACACCTAATGTGTAAATTTATGTGTATCTTTAAAGCATAATATAAAAAATTTAAACAAATTGCCGTTACTTCCCAAAAAACAAATTATTCACGCAGTCTTCCCCTGTACGTAGATACATTCGGAGTGAAGAATGCTATGTGCACAGCACTAGCGATTTTCTTGTAGAATATATCGCCGCTCCCACACATCTCTTGTCAACCTGCTAACGAAAGAAAATGTAAGCAATACCACACTCCAAAGTCACCAAATTTGTAAATTTATGAGTATCTTTAAAGCATAATAAAAAAAATTTAAACAAATTGCTGTTACTTCCCAAAAAACTAATTATTCACGCAGTCATCCTCTGTACGTAGATACATACGGAGTGAAGAATGCTATGTGCACAGCACTAGCGATTTTCTTGTAGAATATGTCGCCACTCCCACACATCACTTGTCAACCAGCTAACGAAAGAAAATGTAAACATTAGCGCACTCTAAAGTCACCAAATGTGTAAATTTTCGTGTATCTTTAAAGCATAATAAAAAAAATTTAAACAAATTGCTGTTACTTCCCAAAAAACAAATTATTCACGCAGTCATCCGCTGTACGTAGATACATTCGGAGTGAAGAATGCTATGTGCACAGCACTAGCGATTTTCTTGTAGAATATATCGCCCCTCCACACATCTCTTGTCAACCTGCTAACGAAAGAAAATGTAAACATTAGCGCACTCCAAAGTCACCAAATGTTAAATTATGTGTATCTTTAAAGCATAATAAAAAAATTTAACCAAGTTTCTGTTACTTCCCAAAAAACAAATTATTCCCGCAGTCATCCCCTGTACGTAAATACATTCGGGGTGAAGAATGCTATGTGCACAGCACTAGCGATTTTCTTGTAGAATATATCGCCGCTCCCACACATCTCTTGTCAACCTGCTAACAAAAGAAAATGCAATCATTAGCGCACTCCTAAGTCACCAGAATGTGAAATTTTATCTGTATTCTTAAACTATAATGAAAAAAATTAAAACATCGAGCTGTTACTTACCAAAAAAACTTATTATTCATGAAGTCATCCACTGTACGTAGATACATTCGGTGTGAAGAATGCTATGTGCAAAGCACTAGCGATTTTCTTGTAGAATATGTCGCCACTCCCACACACCTCTTGTCAACCTGCTAACGAAAGAAAACGTACACATTAGCGCACTCCAAAGTCACCCAATTGTGTAAATTTATGTGTATCTTTAAAGCATAATAAAAAAAATTTAAACAAATTGCTGTTACTTCCCAAAAAACAAATTACTCACGCAGTCATCCCCTGTACGTAGATACATTCGGTGTGAAGAATGCTATGTGCACAGCACTAGCGATTTTCTTGTTGAATATATCGCCGCTGCCACACATCTCTTGTCAACCTGCTAACAAAAGAAAATGCAATCATTAGCGCACTCCTAAGTCACCAGAATGTGTAATTTCATCTGTATTCTTAAACCATAATGAAAAAAAATTAAAACATCAAGCAGTTACTTACCAAAAAAACTTATTATTCATGAAGTCATCCACTGTACGTAGATACATTCGGTGTGAAGAATGCTATGTGCAAAGCACTAGCGATTTTCTTGTAGAATATGTCGCCACTCCCACACACCTCTTGTCAACCTGCTAACGAAAGAAAATGTAAACATTAGCGCACTCCAAAGTCACCAAATGTGTAAATTTATGTGTATCTTTAAAGCATAATAAAAAAAATTTAAACAAATTGCTGTTACTTCCCAAAAAACAAATTATTCACGCAGTCATCCTCCGTACGTAGATACATTCGGAGTGAAGAATGCTATGTGCACAGCACTAGCTATTTTCTTGTAGAATATATCGCCACTTCCACACATCTCTTGTCAACCTGCTAACGAAAGAAAATGTAAACATTAGCGCACTCCAAAGTCACCAAATGTGTAAATTTATGTGTATCTTTGAAGCATAATAAAAAAAATTTAAACAAATTGCTGTTACTTCCCAAAAAACCAATTACTCTCGCAGTCATCCCCTGTACGTAGATAAATTCGGAGTGAAGAATGCTTTGTGCACAGCACTAGCGATTTTCTTGTAGAATATATCGCCGCTCCCACACATCTCTTGTCAACCTGCTAACAAAAGAAAATGCAATCATTAGCGCACTCCTAAGTCACCAGAATGTGTAATTTCATCTGTATTCTTAAACCATAATGAAAAAAAATTAAAACATCGAGCAGTTACTTACCAAAAAAACTTATTATTCATGAAGTCATCCACTGTACGTAGATACATTCGGTGTGAAGAATGCTATGTGCAAAGCACTAGCGATTTACTTGTAGAATATGTCGCCACTCCCACACACCTCTTGTCAACCTGCTAACGAAAGAAAATGTAAACATTAGCGCACTCCAAAGTCACCAAATGTGTAAAATCATGTGTATCTTTAAAGCATAATAAAAAAATTTAAACAAATTGCTGTTACTTCCCAAAAAACAAATTATTCACGCAGTCATCCCCTGCACGTAGATACATTCGGTGTGAAGAATGCTATGTGCAAAGCACTAGCGATTTTCTTGTAGAATATGTCGCCACTCCCACACACCCCTTGTCAACCTGCTAACGAAACAAAATGTAAACATTAGCGCACTCCAAAGTCACCAAATGTGTAAATTTATGTGTATCTTTAAAGCATAATTATAAAAATTTAAACAAATTGCCGTTACTTCCCAAAAAACAAATTATTCACGCAGTCTTCCCCTGTACGTAGATACATTCGGAGTGAAGAATGCTATGTGCAAAGCACTAGCGATTTTCCTGTTGAATATATCGCCGCTGCCACACACCTCTTGTCAACCTGCTAACAAAAGAAAATGCAATCATTAGCGCACTCCTAAGTCACCAGAATGTGTAACTTTATCTGTATTCTTAAACCATAATGAAAAAAAAATTAAAACATCGAGCAGTTACTTACCAAAAAAACTTATTATTCATGGAGGCATACACTGTACGTAGATACATTCGGTGTGAAGAATGCTATGTGCAAAGCACTAGCGATTTTCTTGTAGAATATGTCGCCACTCCCACACACCTCTTGTCAACCTGCTTACAAAAGAAAATGCAATCATTAGCGCACTCCTAAGTCACCAGAATGTGTAATTTTATCTGTATTCTTAAACCATAATGAAAAAAAAATTAAAACATCGAGCAGTTACGTACCACAAAAACTTATTATTCATGAAGTCATCCACTGTACGTAGATACATTCGGTGTGAAGAATGCTATGTGCAAAGCACTAGCGATTTTCTTGTAGAATATATCGCCGCTCCCACACATCTCTTGTCAACCTGCTAACAAAAGAAAATGCAATCATTAGCGCACTCCTAAGTCACCAGAATGTGTAATCTTATCTGTATTCTTAAACCATAATGAAAAAAAAATTAAAACATCGAGCAGTTACTTACCAAAAAAACTTATTATTCATGCAGTCATACACTGTACGTAGATACATTCGGTGTGAAGAATGCTATGTGCAAAGCACTAACGATTTTCATGTAGAACATGTCGCCACTCCCACACACCTCTTGTCAACCTGCTAACGAAAGAAAATGTAAACATTAGCGCACTCCAAAGACACCTAATGTGTAAATTTATGTGTATCTTTAAAGCATAATATAAAAAATTTAAACAAATTGCCGTTACTTCCCAAAAAACAAATTATTCACGCAGTCTTCCCCTGTACGTAGATACATTCGGAGTGAAGAATGCTATGTGCACAGCACTAGCGATTTTCTTGTAGAATATATCGCCGCTCCCACACATCTCTTGTCAACCTGCTAACGAAAGAAAATGTAAGCAATACCACACTCCAAAGTCACCAAATTTGTAAATTTATGAGTATCTTTAAAGCATAATAAAAAAAATTTAAACAAATTGCTGTTACTTCCCAAAAAACTAATTATTCACGCAGTCATCCTCTGTACGTAGATACATACGGAGTGAAGAATGCTATGTGCACAGCACTAGCGATTTTCTTGTAGAATATGTCGCCACTCCCACACATCACTTGTCAACCAGCTAACGAAAGGAAATGTAAACATTAGCGCACTCTAAAGTCACCAAATGTGTAAATTTACGTGTATCTTTAAAGCATAATAAAAAAATTTAAACAAATTGCTGTTACTTCCCAAAAAACAAATTATTCACGCAGTCATCCCCTGTACGTAGATACATTCGGAGTGAAGAATGCTATGTGCACAGCCTTAGCGATTTTCTTGTAGAATATATCGCCGCTCCACACATCTCTTGTCAACCTGCTAACGAAAGAAAATGTAAACATTAGCGCACTCCAAAGTCACCAAATGTTAAATTATGTGTATCTTTAAAGCATAATAAAAAAATTTAACCAAGTTTCTGTTACTTCCCAAAAAACAAATTTTTCCCGCAGTCATCCCCTGTACGTAAATACATTCGGTGTGAAGAATGCTATGTGCAAAGCACTAGCGATTTTCTTGTAGAATATATCGCCGCTCCCACACATCTCTTGTCAACCTGCTAACAAAAGAAAATGCAATCATTAGCGCACTCCTAAGTCACCAGAATGTGTAATTTTATCTGTATTCTTAAACCATAATGAAAAAAAATTAAAACATCGAGCTGTTACTTACCAAAAAAACTTATTATTCATGAAGTCATCCACTGTACGTAGATACATTCGGTGTGAAGAATGCTATGTGCAAAGCACTAGCGATTTTCTTGTAGAATATGTCGCCTCTCCCACACACCTCTTGTCAACCTGCTAACGAAAGAAAATATAAACATTAGCGCACTCCAAAGTCACCAAATGTGTAAATTTATGTGTATCTTTAAAGCATAATAAAAAAAATTTAAACAAATTGCTATTACTTCCCAAACAACAAATTATTCACGCAGTCATCCCCTGTACGTAGATACATTCGGTGTGAAGAATGCTATGTGCACAGCACTAGCGATTTTCTTGTAGAATATATCGCCGCTGCCACACATCTCTTGTCAACCTGCTAACAAAGGAAAATGCAATCATTAGCGCACTCCTAAGTCACCAGAATGTGTAATTTCATCTGTATTCTTAAACCATAATGAAAAAAAATTAAAACATCGAGCAGTTACTTACCAAAAAAACTTATTATTCATGAAGTCATCCCCTGTACGTAGATACATTCGGTGTGAAGAATGCTATGTGCACAGCACTAGCGATTTTCTTGTAGAATATGTCGCCACTCCCACACATCACTTGTCAACCAGCTAACGAAAGAAAATGTAAACATTAGCGCACTCTAAAGTCACCAAATGTGTAAATTTACGTGTATCTTTAAAGCATAATAAAAAAAAATTTTAACAAATTGCTGTTACTTCCCAAAAAACAAATTATTCCCGCAGTCATCCCCTGTACGTAGATACATTCGGAGTGAAGAATGCTATGTGCACAGCACTAGCGATTTTCTTGTAGAATATATCGCCGCTCCACACATCTCTTGTCAACCTGCTAACGAAAGAAAATGTAAACATTAGCGCACTCCAAAGTCACCAAATGTTAAATTATGTGTATCTTTAAAGCATAATAAAAAAATTTAACCAAGTTTCTGTTACTTCCCAAAAAACAAATTATTCCCGCAGTCATCCCCTGTACGTAAATACATTCGGGGTGAAGAATGCTATGTGCACAGCACTAGCGATTTTCTTGTAGAATATATCGCCGCTCCCACACATCTCTTGTCAACCTGCTAACAAAAGAAAATGCAATCATTAGCGCACTCCTAAGTCACCAGAATGTGTAATTTTATCTGTATTCTTAAACCATAATGAAAAAAATTAAAACATCGAGCTGTTACTTACCAAAAAAACTTATTATTCTTGCAGTCATACACTGTACGTAGATACATTCGGTGTGAAGAATGCTATGTGCAAAGCACTAGCGATTTTCTTGTAGAATATGTCGCCACTCCCACACACCTCTTGTCAACCTGCTAACGAAAGAAAATATAAACATTAGCGCACTCCAAAGTCACCAAATGTGTAAATTTATGTGTATCTTTAAAGCATAATAAAAAAAATTTAAACAAATTGCTATTACTTCCCAAACAACAAATTATTCACGCAGTCATCCCCTGTACGTAGATACATTCGGTGTGAAGAATGCTATGTGCACAGCACTAGCGATTTTCTTGTAGAATATATCGCCGCTGCCACACATCTCTTGTCAACCTGCTAACAAAGGAAAATGCAATCATTAGCGCACTCCTAAGTCACCACAATGTGTAATTTCATCTGTATTCTTAAACCAGAATGAAAAAAAATTAAAACATCGAGCAGTTACTTACCAAAAAAACTTATTATTCATGAAGTCATCCACTGTACGTAGATACATTCGGTGTGAAGAATGCTATGTGCAAAGCACTAGCGATTTTCTTGTAGAATATGTCGCCACTCCCACACACCTCTTGTCAACCTGCTAACGAAAGAAAATGTAAACATTAGCGCACTCCAAAGTCACCAAATGTGTAAATTTATGTGTATCTTTAAAGCATAATAAAAAAAATTTAAACAAATTGCTGTTACTTCCCAAAAAACAAATTATTCACGCAGTCATCCTCCGTACGTAGATACATTCGGAGTGAAGAATGCTATGTGCATAGCACTAGCTATTTTCTTGTAGAATATATCGCCACTTCCACACATCTCTTGTCAACCTGCTAACGAAAGAAAATGTAAACATTAGCGCACTCCAAAGTCACCAAATGTGTAAATTTATGTGTATCTTTGAAGCGTAATAAAAAAAATTTAAACAAATTGCTGCTACTTCCCAAAAAACCAATTACTCACGCAGTCATCCCCTGTACGTAGATAAATTCGGAGTGAAGAATGCTTTGTGCACAGCACTAGCGATTTTCTTGTAGAATATATCGCCGCTCCCACACATCTCTTGTCAACCTGCTAACAAAAGAAAATGCAATCATTAGCGCACTCCTAAGTCACCAGAATGTGTAATTTTATCTGTATTCTTAAACCGTAATGAAAAAAAATTAAAACATCGAGCAGTTACTTACCAAAAAAACGTATTATTCATGAAGTCATCCACTGTACGTAGATACATTCGGTGTGAAGAATGCTATGTGCAAAGCACTAGCGATTTTCTTGTAGAATATGTCGCCACTCCCACACACCTCTTGTCTACCTGCTAACGAAAGAAAATGTAAACATTAGCGCACTCCAAAGTCACCAAATGTGTAAAATTATGTGTATCTTTAAAGCATAATAAAAAAAATTTAAACAAATTGCTGTTACTTCCCAAAAAACAAATTATTCACGCAGTCATCCCCTGTACGTAGATACATTCGGTGTGAAGAATGCTATGTGCAAAGCACTAGCGATTTTCTTGTAGAATATGTCGCCACTCCCACACACCCCTTGTCAACCTGCTAACGAAACAAAATGTAAACATTAGCGCACTCCAAAGTCACCAAATGTGTAAAATTATGTGTATCTTTAAAGCATAATTATAAAAATTTAAACAAATTGCCGTTACTTCCCAAAAAACAAATTATTCACGCAGTCTTCCCCTGTACGTAGATACATTCGGAGTGAAGAATGCTATGTGCAAAGCACTAGCGATTTTCCTGTTGAATATATCGCCGCTGCCACACACCTCTTGTCAACCTGCTATCAAAAGAAAATGCAATCATTAGCGCACTCCTAAGTCACCAGAATGTGTAACTTTATCTGTATTCTTAAACCATAATGAAAAAAAAATTATAACATCGAGCAGTTACTTACCAAAAAAACTTATTATTCATGGAGGCATACACTGTACGTAGATACATTCGGTGTGAAGAATGCTATGTGCAAAGCACTAGCGATTTTCTTGTAGAATATGTCGCCACTCCCACACACCTCTTGTCAACCTGCTTACAAAAGAAAATGCAATCATTAGCGCACTCCTAAGTCACCAGAATGTGTAATTTTATCTGTATTCTTAAACCATAATGAAAAAAAAATTAAAACATCGAGCAGTTACGTACCACAAAAACTTATTATTCATGAAGTCATCCACTGTACGTAGATACATTCGGTGTGAAGAATGCTATGTGCAAAGCACTAGCGATTTTCTTGTAGAATATATCGCCGCTCCCACACATCTCTTGTCAACCTGCTAACAAAAGAAAATGCAATCATTAGCGCACTCCTAAGTCACCAGAATGTGTAATCTTATCTGTATTCTTAAGCCATAATGAAAAAAAAAATTAAAACATCGAGCAGTTACTTACCAAAAAAACTTATTATTCACGCAGTCTTCCCCTGTACGTAGATACATTCGGAGTGAAGAATGCTATGTGCACAGCACTAGCGATTTTCTTGTAGAATATATCGCCGCTCCCACACATCTCTTGTCAACCTGCTAACGAAAGAAAATGTAAGCAATACCACACTCCAAAGTCACCAAATTTGTAAATTTATGAGTATCTTTAAAGCATAATAAAAAAAATTTAAACAAATTGCTGTTACTTCCCAAAAAAATAATTATTCACGCAGTCGTCCTCTGTACGTAGATACATACGGAGTGAAGAATGCTATGTGCACAGCACTAGCGATTTTCTTGTAGAATATGTCGCCACTCCCACACATCACTTGTCAACCAGCTAACGAAAGGAAATGTAAACATTAGCGCACTCTAAAGTCACCAAATGTGTAAATTTACGTGTATCTTTAAAGCATAATAAAAAAAAATTTAAACAAATTACTGTTACTTCCCAAAAAACAAATTATTCACGCAGTCATCCCCTGTACGTAGATACATTCGGAGTGAAGAATGCTATGTGCACAGCACTAGCGATTTTCTTGTAGAATATATCGCCGCTCCACACATCTCTTGTCAACCTGCTAACGAAAGAAAATGTAAACATTAGCGCACTCCAAAGTCACCAAATGTTAAATTATGTGTATCTTTAAAGCATAATAAAAAAATTTAACCAAGTTTCTGTTACTTCCCAAAAAACAAATTATTCCCGCAGTCATCCCCTGTACGTAAATACATTCGGGGTGAAGAATGCTATGTGCACAGCACTAGCGATTTTCTTGTAGAATATATCGCCGCTCCCACACATCTCTTGTCAACCTGCTAACGAAAGAAAATGTAAGCAATACCACACTCCAAAGTCACCAAATTTGTAAATTTATGAGTATCTTTAAAGCATAATAAAAAAAATTTAAACAAATTGCTGTTACTTCCCAAAAAACTAATTATTCACGCAGTCATCCTCTGTACGTAGATACATACGGAGTGAAGAATGCTATGTGCACAGCACTAGCGATTTTCTTGTAGAATATGTCGCCACTCCCACACATCACTTGTCAACCAGCTAACGAAAGGAAATGTAAACATTAGCGCACTCCAAAGTCACCAAATGTGTAAATTTATGTGTATCTTTGAAGCATAATAAAAAAAATTTAAACAAATTGCTGTTACTTCCCAAAAAACCAATTACTCACGCAGTCATCCCCTGTACGTAGATAAATTCGGAGTGAAGAATGCTTTGTGCACAGCACTAGCGATTTTCTTGTAGAATATATCGCCGCTCCCAC
The DNA here is from genome assembly GCF_023898315.1 of Schistocerca nitens. Classification (NCBI taxonomy): domain Eukaryota; kingdom Metazoa; phylum Arthropoda; class Insecta; order Orthoptera; family Acrididae; genus Schistocerca; species Schistocerca nitens. Next base: position 748,554 of record NW_026045896.1, on the reverse strand, counting down.
ACATCTCTTGTCAACCTGCTAACAAAGGAAAATGCAATCATTAGCGCACTCCTAAGTCACCAGAATGTGTAATTTTATCTGTATTCTTAAACCGTAATGAAAAAAAATTAAAACATCGAGCAGTTACTTACCAAAAAAACTTATTTTTCATGAAGTCATCCCCTGTACGTATATACATTCGGTGTGAAAAATGCTATGTGCAAAGCACTAGCGATTTTCTTGTAGAATATGTCGCCACTCCCACACACCTCTTGTCAACCTGCTAACGAAAGAAAATGTAAACATTAGCGCACTCCAAAGTCACCAAATGTGTAAAATTATGTGTATCTTTAAAGCATAATAAAAAAAATTTAAACAAATTGCTGTTACTTCCCAAAAAACAAATTATTCACGCAGTCATCCCCTGTACGTAGATACATTCGGAGTGAAGAATGCTATGTGCACAGCACTAGCGATTTTCTTGTAGAATATATCGCCGCTCCACACATCTCTTGTCAACCTGCTAACGAAAGAAAATGTAAACATTAGCGCACTCCAAAGTCACCAAATGTTAAATTATGTGTATCTTTAAAGCATAATAAAAAAATTTAACCAAGTTTCTGTTACTTCCCAAAAAACAAATTATTCCCGCAGTCATCCCCTGTACGTAAATACATTCGGGGTGAAGAATGCTATGTGCACAGCACTAGCGATTTTCTTGTAGAATATATCGCCGCTCCCACACATCTCTTGTCAACCTGCTAACAAAAGAAAATGCAATCATTAGCGCACTCCTAAGTCACCAGAATGTGTAATTTTATCTGTATTCTTAAACCATAATGAAAAAAATTAAAACATCGAGCTGTTACTTACCAAAAAAACTTATTATTCTTGCAGTCATACACTGTACGTAGATACATTCGGTGTGAAGAATGCTATGTGCAAAGCACTAGCGATTTTCTTGTAGAATATGTCGCCACTCCCACACACCTCTTGTCAACCTGCTAACGAAAGAAAACGTACACATTAGCGCACTCCAAAGTCACCCAATTGTGTAAATTTATGTGTATCTTTAAAGCATAATAAAAAAAATTTAAACAAATTGCTGTTACTTCCCAAAAAACAAATTACTCACGCAGTCATCCCCTGTACGTAGATACATTCGGTGTGAAGAATGCTATGTGCACAGCACTAGCGATTTTCTTGTTGAATATATCGCCGCTGCCACACATCTCTTGTCAACCTGCTAACAAAAGAAAATGCAATCATTAGCGCACTCCTAAGTCACCAGAATGTGTAATTTTATCTGTATTCTTAAACCATAATGAAAAAAATTAAAACATCGAGCTGTTACTTACCAAAAAAACTTATTATTCTTGCAGTCATACACTGTACGTAGATACATTCGGTGTGAAGAATGCTATGTGCAAAGCACTAGCGATTTTCTTGTAGAATATGTCGCCACTCCCACACACCTCTTGTCAACCTGCTAACGAAAGAAAATGTAAACATTAGCGCACTCCAAAGTCACCAAATGTGTAAATTTATGTGTATCTTTAAAGCATAATAAAAAAAATTTAAACAAATTGCTGTTACTTCCCAAAAAACAAATTATTCACGCAGTCATCCTCCGTACGTAGATACATTCGGAGTGAAGAATGCTATGTGCACAGCACTAGCTATTTTCTTGTAGAATATATCGCCACTTCCACACATCTCTTGTCAACCTGCTAACGAAAGAAAATGTAAACATTAGCGCACTCCAAAGTCACCAAATGTGTAAATTTATGTGTATCTTTGAAGCATAATAAAAAAAATTTAAACAAATTGCTGTTACTTCCCAAAAAACCAATTACTCTCGCAGTCATCCCCTGTACGTAGATAAATTCGGAGTGAAGAATGCTTTGTGCACAGCACTAGCGATTTTCTTGTAGAATATATCGCCGCTCCCACACATCTCTTGTCAACCTGCTAACAAAAGAAAATGCAATCATTAGCGCACTCCTAAGTCACCAGAATGTGTAATTTCATCTGTATTCTTAAACCATAATGAAAAAAAATTAAAACATCGAGCAGTTACTTACCAAAAAAACTTATTATTCATGAAGTCATCCACTGTACGTAGATACATTCGGTGTGAAGAATGCTATGTGCAAAGCACTAGCGATTTACTTGTAGAATATGTCGCCACTCCCACACACCTCTTGTCAACCTGCTAACGAAAGAAAATGTAAACATTAGCGCACTCCAAAGTCACCAAATGTGTAAAATTATGTGTATCTTTAAAGCATAATAAAAAAATTTAAACAAATTGCTGTTACTTCCCAAAAAACAAATTATTCACGCAGTCATCCCCTGTACGTAGATACATTCGGTGTGAAGAATGCTATGTGCAAAGCACTAGCGATTTTCTTCTAGAATATGTCGCCACTCCCACACACCCCTTGTCAACCTGCTAACGAAACAAAATGTAAACATTAGCGCACTCCAAAGTCACCAAATGTGTAAATTTATGTGTATCTTTAAAGCATAATTATAAAAATTTAAACAAATTGCCGTTACTTCCCAAAAAACAAATTATTCACGCAGTCTTCCCCTGTACGTAGATACATTCGGAGTGAAGAATGCTATGTGCAAAGCACTAGCGATTTTCCTGTTGAATATATCGCCGCTGCCGCACACCTCTTGTCAACCTGCTAACAAAAGAAAATGCAATCATTAGCGCACTCCTAAGTCACCAGAATGTGTAACTTTATCTGTATTCTTAAACCATAATGAAAAAAAATTAAAACATCGAGCAGTTACTTACACAAAAAAACTTATTATTCATGGAGGCATACACTGTACGTAGATACATTCGGTGTGAAGAATGCTATGTGCAAAGCACTAGCGATTTTCTTGTAGAATATGTCGCCACTCCCACACACCTCTTGTCAACCTGCTTACAAAAGAAAATGCAATCATTAGCGCACTCCTAAGTCACCAGAATGTGTAATTTTATCTGTATTCTTAAACCATAATGAAAAAAAAATTAAAACATCGAGCAGTTACGTACCACAAAAACTTATTATTCATGAAGTCATCCACTGTACGTAGATACATTCGGTGTGAAGAATGCTATGTGCAAAGCACTAGCGATTTTCTTGTAGAATATATCGCCGCTCCCACACATCTCTTGTCAACCTGCTAACAAAAGAAAATGCAATCATTAGCGCACTCCTAAGTCACCAGAATGTGTAATCTTATCTGTATTCTTAAACCATAATGAAAAAAAAATTAAAACATCGAGCAGTTACTTACCAAAAAAACTTATTATTCATGCAGTCATACACTGTACGTAGATACATTCGGTGTGAAGAATGCTATGTGCAAAGCACTAACGATTTTCTTGTAGAATATGTCGCCACTCCCACACACCTCTTGTCAACCTGCTAACGAAAGAAAATGTAAACATTAGCGCACTCCAAAGACACCTAATGTGTAAATTTATGTGTATCTTTAAAGCATAATATAAAAAATTTAAACAAATTGCCGTTACTTCCCAAAAAACAAATTATTCACGCAGTCTTCCCCTGTACGTAGATACATTCGGAGTGAAGAATGCTATGTGCACAGCACTAGCGATTTTCTTGTAGAATATATCGCCGCTCCCACACATCTCTTGTCAACCTGCTAACGAAAGAAAATGTAAGCAATACCACACTCCAAAGTCACCAAATTTGTAAATTTATGAGTATCTTTAAAGCATAATAAAAAAAATTTAAACAAATTGCTGTTACTTCCCAAAAAACTAATTATTCACGCAGTCATCCTCTGTACGTAGATACATACGGAGTGAAGAATGCTATGTGCACAGCACTAGCGATTTTCTTGTAGAATATGTCGCCACTCCCACACATCACTTGTCAACCAGCTAACGAAAGGAAATGTAAACATTAGCGCACTCTAAAGTCACCAAATGTGTAAATTTACGTGTATCTTTAAAGCATAATAAAAAAATTTAAACAAATTGCTGTTACTTCCCAAAAAACAAATTATTCACGCAGTCATCCCCTGTACGTAGATACATTCGGAGTGAAGAATGCTATGTGCACAGCACTAGCGATTTTCTTGTAGAATATATCGCCGCTCCACACATCTCTTGTCAACCTGCTAACGAAAGAAAATGTAAACATTAGCGCACTCCAAAGTCACCAAATGTTAAATTATGTGTATCTTTAAAGCATAATAAAAAAATTTAACCAAGTTTCTGTTACTTCCCAAAAAACAAATTTTTCCCGCAGTCATCCCCTGTACGTAAATACATTCGGTGTGAAGAATGCTATGTGCAAAGCACTAGCGATTTTCTTGTAGAATATATCGCCGCTCCCACACATCTCTTGTCAACCTGCTAACAAAAGAAAATGCAATCATTAGCGCACTCCTAAGTCACCAGAATGTGTAATTTTATCTGTATTCTTAAACCATAATGAAAAAAAATTAAAACATCGAGCTGTTACTTACCAAAAAAACTTATTATTCATGAAGTCATCCACTGTACGTAGATACATTCGGTGTGAAGAATGCTATGTGCAAAGCACTAGCGATTTTCTTGTAGAATATGTCGCCTCTCCCACACACCTCTTGTCAACCTGCTAACGAAAGAAAATATAAACATTAGCGCACTCCAAAGTCACCAAATGTGTAAATTTATGTGTATCTTTAAAGCATAATAAAAAAAATTTAAACAAATTGCTATTACTTCCCAAACAACAAATTATTCACGCAGTCATCCCCTGTACGTAGATACATTCGGTGTGAAGAATGCTATGTGCACAGCACTAGCGATTTTCTTGTAGAATATATCGCCGCTGCCACACATCTCTTGTCAACCTGCTAACAAAGGAAAATGCAATCATTAGCGCACTCCTAAGTCACCAGAATGTGTAATTTCATCTGTATTCTTAAACCATAATGAAAAAAAATTAAAACATCGAGCAGTTACTTACCAAAAAAACTTATTATTCATGAAGTCATCCCCTGTACGTAGATACATTCGGTGTGAAGAATGCTATGTGCACAGCACTAGCGATTTTCTTGTAGAATATGTCGCCACTCCCACACATCACTTGTCAACCAGCTAACGAAAGAAAATGTAAACATTAGCGCACTCTAAAGTCACCAAATGTGTAAATGTACGTGTATCTTTAAAGCATAATAAAAAAAAATTTAAACAAATTGCTGTTACTTCCCAAAAAACAAATTATTCACGCAGTCATCCCCTGTACGTAGATACATTCGGAGTGAAGAATGCTATGTGCACAGCACTAGCGATTTTCTTGTAGAATATATCGCCGCTCCACACATCTCTTGTCAACCTGCTAACGAAAGAAAATGTAAACATTAGCGCACTCCAAAGTCACCAAATGTTAAATTATGTGTATCTTTAAAGCATAATAAAAAAATTTAACCAAGTTTCTGTTACTTCCCAAAAAACAAATTATTCCCGCAGTCATCCCCTGTACGTAAATACATTCGGGGTGAAGAATGCTATGTGCACAGCACTAGCGATTTTCTTGTAGAATATATCGCCGCTCCCACACATCTCTTGTCAACCTGCTAACAAAAGAAAATGCAATCATTAGCGCACTCCTAAGTCACCAGAATGTGTAATTTTATCTGTATTCTTAAACCATAATGAAAAAAATTAAAACATCGAGCTGTTACTTACCAAAAAAACTTATTATTCTTGCAGTCATACACTGTACGTAGATACATTCGGTGTGAAGAATGCTATGTGCAAAGCACTAGCGATTTTCTTGTAGAATATGTCGCCACTCCCACACACCTCTTGTCAACCTGCTAACGAAAGAAAATGTAAACATTAGCGCACTCCAAAGTCACCAAATGTGTAAATTTATGTGTATCTTTAAAGCATAATAAAAAAAATTTAAACAAATTGCTATTACTTCCCAAACAACAAATTATTCACGCAGTCATCCCCTGTACGTAGATACATTCGGTGTGAAGAATGCTATGTGCACAGCACTAGCGATTTTCTTGTAGAATATATCGCCGCTGCCACACATCTCTTGTCAACCTGCTAACAAAGGAAAATGCAATCATTAGCGCACTCCTAAGTCACCACAATGTGTAATTTCATCTGTATTCTTAAACCAGAATGAAAAAAAATTAAAACATCGAGCAGTTACTTACCAAAAAAACTTATTATTCATGAAGTCATCCACTGTACGTAGATACATTCGGTGTGAAGAATGCTATGTGCAAAGCACTAGCGATTTTCTTGTAGAATATGTCGCCACTCCCACACACCTCTTGTCAACCTGCTAACGAAAGAAAATGTAAACATTAGCGCACTCCAAAGTCACCAAATGTGTAAATTTATGTGTATCTTTAAAGCATAATAAAAAAAATTTAAACAAATTGCTGTTACTTCCCAAAAAACAAATTATTCACGCAGTCATCCTCCGTACGTAGATACATTCGGAGTGAAGACTGCTATGTGCATAGCACTAGCTATTTTCTTGTAGAATATATCGCCACTTCCACACATCTCTTGTCAACCTGCTAACGAAAGAAAATGTAAACATTAGCTCACTCCAAAGTCACCAAATGTGTAAATTTATGTGTATCTTTAAAGCATAATAAAAAAAATTTAAACAAATTGCTATTACTTCCCAAACAACAAATTATTCACGCAGTCATCCCCTGTACGTAGATACATTCGGTGTGAAGAATGCTATGTGCACAGCACTAGCGATTTTCTTGTAGAATATATCGCCGCTGCCACACATCTCTTGTCAACCTGCTAACAAAGGAAAATGCAATCATTAGCGCACTCCTAAGTCACCACAATGTGTAATTTCATCTGTATTCTTAAACCAGAATGAAAAAAAATTAAAACATCGAGCAGTTACTTACCAAAAAAACTTATTATTCATGAAGTCATCCACTGTACGTAGATACATTCGGTGTGAAGAATGCTATGTGCAAAGCACTAGCGATTTTCTTGTAGAATATGTCGCCACTCCCACACACCTCTTGTCAACCTGCTAACGAAAGAAAATGTAAACATTAGCGCACTCCAAAGTCACCAAATGTGTAAATTTATGTGTATCTTTAAAGCATAATAAAAAAAATTTAAACAAATTGCTGTTACTTCCCAAAAAACAAATTATTCACGCAGTCATCCTCCGTACGTAGATACATTCGGAGTGAAGACTGCTATGTGCATAGCACTAGCTATTTTCTTGTAGAATATATCGCCACTTCCACACATCTCTTGTCAACCTGCTAACGAAAGAAAATGTAAACATTAGCTCACTCCAAAGTCACCAAATGTGTAAATTTATGTGTATCTTTGAAGCATAATAAAAAAAATTTAAACAAATTGCTGCTACTTCCCAAAAAACCAATTACTCACGCAGTCATCCCCTGTACGTAGATAAATTCGGAGTGAAGAATGCTTTGTGCACAGCACTAGCGATTTTCTTGTAGAATATATCGCCGCTCCCACACATCTCTTGTCAACCTGCTAACAAAAGAAAATGCAATCATTAGCGCACTCCTAAGTCACCAGAATGTGTAATTTTATCTGTATTCTTAAACCGTAATGAAAAAAAATTAAAACATCGAGCAGTTACTTACCAAAAAAACTTATTATTCATGAAGTCATCCACTGTACGTAGATACATTCGGTGTGAAGAATGCTATGTGCAAAGCACTAGCGATTTTCTTGTAGAATATGTCGCCACTCCCACACACCTCTTGTCAACCTGCTAACGAAAGAAAATGTAAACATTAGCGCACTCCAAAGTCACCAAATGTGTAAAATTATGTGTATCTTTAAAGCATAATAAAAAAAATTTAAACAAATTGCTGTTACTTCCCAAAAAACAAATTATTCACGCAGTCATCCCCTGTACGTAGATACATTCGGTGTGAAGAATGCTATGTGCAAAGCACTAGCGATTTTCTTGTAGAATATGTCGCCACTCCCACACACCCCTTGTCAACCTGCTAACGAAACAAAATGTAAACATTAGCGCACTCCAAAGTCACCAAATGTGTAAAATTATGTGTATCTTTAAAGCATAATTATAAAAATTTAAACAAATTGCCGTTACTTCCCAAAAAACAAATTATTCACGCAGTCTTCCCCTGTACGTAGATACATTCGGAGTGAAGAATGCTATGTGCAAAGCACTAGCGATTTTCCTGTTGAATATATCGCCGCTGCCACACACCTCTTGTCAACCTGCTATCAAAAGAAAATGCAATCATTAGCGCACTCCTAAGTCACCAGAATGTGTAACTTTATCTGTATTCTTAAACCATAATGAAAAAAAAATTATAACATCGAGCAGTTACTTACCAAAAAAACTTATTACTCATGGAGGCATACACTGTACGTAGATACATTCGGTGTGAAGAATGCTATGTGCAAAGCACTAGCGATTTTCTTGTAGAATATGTCGCCACTCCCACACACCTCTTGTCAACCTGCTTACAAAAGAAAATGCAATCATTAGCGCACTCCTAAGTCACCAGAATGTGTAATTTTATCTGTATTCTTAAACCATAATGAAAAAAAAATTAAAACATCGAGCAGTTACGTACCACAAAAACTTATTATTCATGAAGTCATCCACTGTACGTAGATACATTCGGTGTGAAGAATGCTATGTGCAAAGCACTAGCGATTTTCTTGTAGAATATATCGCCGCTCCCACACATCTCTTGTCAACCTGCTAACAAATGAAAATGCAATCATTAGCGCACTCCTAAGTCACCAGAATGTGTAATCTTATCTGTATTCTTAAACCATAATGAAAAAAAAAATTAAAACATCGAGCAGTTACTTACCAAAAAAACTTATTATTCACGCAGTCTTCCCCTGTACGTAGATACATTCGGAGTGAAGAATGCTATGTGCACAGCTCTAGCGATTTTCTTGTAGAATATATCGCCGCTCCCACACATCTCTTGTCAACCTGCTAACGAAAGAAAATGTAAGCAATACCACACTCCAAAGTCACCAAATTTGTAAATTTATGAGTATCTTTAAAGCATAATAAAAAAAATTTAAACAAATTGCTGTTACTTCCCAAAAAAATAATTATTCACGCAGTCGTCCTCTGTACGTAGATACATACGGAGTGAAGAATGCTATGTGCACAGCACTAGCGATTTTCTTGTAGAATATGTCGCCACTCCCACACATCACTTGTCAACCAGCTAACGAAAGGAAATGTAAACATTAGCGCACTCTAAAGTCACCAAATGTGTAAATTTACGTGTATCTTTAAAGCATAATAAAAAAAAATTTAAACAAATTACTGTTACTTCCCAAAAAACAAATTATTCACGCAGTCATCCCCTGTACGTAGATACATTCGGAGTGAAGAATGCTATGTGCACAGCACTAGCGATTTTCTTGTAGAATATATCGCCGCTCCACACATCTCTTGTCAACCTGCTAACGAAAGAAAATGTAAACATTAGCGCACTCCAAAGTCACCAAATGTTAAATTATGTGTATCTTTAAAGCATAATAAAAAAATTTAACCAAGTTTCTGTTACTTCCCAAAAAACAAATTATTCCCGCAGTCATCCCCTGTACGTAAATACATTCGGGGTGAAGAATGCTATGTGCACAGCACTAGCGATTTTCTTGTAGAATATATCGCCGCTCCCACACATCTCTTGTCAACCTGCTAACGAAAGAAAATGTAAGCAATACCACACTCCAAAGTCACCAAATTTGTAAATTTATGAGTATCTTTAAAGCATAATAAAAAAAATTTAAACAAATTGCTGTTACTTCCCAAAAAACTAATTATTCACGCAGTCATCCTCTGTACGTAGATACATACGGAGTGAAGAATGCTATGTGCACAGCACTAGCGATTTTCTTGTAGAATATGTCGCCACTCCCACACATCACTTGTCAACCAGCTAACGAAAGGAAATGTAAACATTAGCGCACTCTAAAGTCACCAAATGTGTAAATTTACGTGTATCTTTAAAGCATAATAAAAAAAAATTTAAACAAATTGCTGTTACTTCCCAAAAAACAAATTATTCACGCAGTCATCCCCTGTACGTAGATACATTCGGTGTGAAGAATGCTATGTGCACAGCACTAGCGATTTTCTTGTAGAATATATCGCCGCTGCCACACATCTCTTCTCAACCTGCTAACAAAGGAAAATGCAATCATTAGCGCACTCCTAAGTCACCAGAATGTGTAATTTCATCTGTATTCTTAAACCATAATGAAAAAAAATTAAAACATCGAGCAGTTACTTACCAAAAAAACTTATTATTCATGAAGTCATCCACTGTACGTAGATACATTCGGTGTGAAGAATGCTATGTGCAAAGCACTAGCGATTTTCTTGTAGAATATGTCGCCACTCCCACACGCCTCTTGTCAACCTGCTAACGAAAGAAAATGTAAACATTAGCGCACTCCAAAGTCACCAAATGTGTAAATTTATGTGTATCTTTAAAGCATAATAAAAAAAATTTAAACAAATTGCTGTTACTTCCCAAAAAACAAATTATTCACGCAGTCATCCTCCGTACGTAGATACATTCGGAGTGAAGAATGCTATGTGCACAGCACTAGCTATTTTCTTGTAGAATATGTCGCCACTTCCACACATCTCTTGTCAACCTGCTAACGAAAGAAAATGTAAACATTAGCGCACTCCAAAGTCTCCAAATGTGTAAATTTAAGTGTATCTTTGAAGCATAATAAAAAAAATTTAAACAAATTGCTGTTACTTCCCAAAAAACCAATTACTCACGCAGTCATCCCCTGTACGTAGATAAATTCGGAGTGAAGAATGCTTTGTGCACAGCACTAGCGATTTTCTTGTAGAATATATCGCCGCTCCCACACATCTCTTGTCAACCTGCTAACAAAGGAAAATGCAATCATTAGCGCACTCCTAAGTCACCAGAATGTGTAATTTTATCTGTATTCTTAAACCGTAATGAAAAAAAATTAAAACATCGAGCAGTTACTTACCAAAAAAACTTATTATTCATGAAGTCATCCCCTGTACGTATATACATTCGGTGTGAAAAATGCTATGTGCAAAGCACTAGCGATTTTCTTGTAGAATATGTCGCCACTCCCACACACCTCTTGTCAACCTGCTAACGAAAGAAAATGTAAACATTAGCGCACTCCAAAGTCACCAAATGTGTAAATTTATGTGTATCTCTAAAGCATAATAAAAAAAATTTAAACAAATTGCTGTTACTTCCCAAAAAACAAATTATTCACGCAGTCATCCTCCGTACGTAGATACATTCGGAGTGAAGAATGCTATGTGCATAGCACTAGCTATTTTCTTGTAGAATATATCGCCACTTCCACACATCTCTTGTCAACCTGCTAACGAAAGAAAATGTAAACATTAGCGCACTCCAAAGTCACCAAATGTGTAAATTTATGTGTATCTTTGAAGCATAATAAAAAAATTTTAAACAAATTGCTGCTACTTCCCAAAAAACCAATTACTCACGCAGTCATCCCCTGTACGTAGATAAATTCGGAGTGAAGAATGCTTTGTGCACAGCACTAGCGATTTTCTTGTAGAATATATCGCCGCTCCCACACATCTCTTGTCAACCTGCTAACAAAAGAAAATGCAATCATTAGCGCACTCTTAAGTCACCAGAATGTGTAATTTTATCTGTATTCTTAAACCGTAATGAAAAAAAATTAAAACATCGAGCAGTTACTTACCAAAAAAACTTATTATTCATGAAGTCATCCACTGTACGTAGATACATTCGGTGTGAAGAATGCTACGTGCAAAGCACTAGCGATTTTCTTGTAGAATATGTCGCCACTCCCACACACCTCTTATCAACCTGCTAACGAAAGAAAATGTAAACATTAGCGCACTCCAAAGTCACCAAATGTGTAAAATTATGTGTATCTTTAAAGCATAATAAAAAAAATTTAAACAAATTGCTGTTACTTCCCAAAAAACAAATTATTCACGCAGTCATCCCCTGTACGTAGATACATTCGGTGTGAAGAATGCTATGTGCAAAGCACTAGCGATTTTCTTGTAGAATATGTCGCCACTCCCACACACCCCTTGTCAACCTGCTAACGAAACAAAATGTAAACATTAGCGCACTCCAAAGTCACCAAATGTGTAAAATTATGTGTATCTTTAAAGCATAATTATAAAAATTTGAACAAATTGCCGTTACTTCCCAAAAAACAAATTATTCACGCAGTCTTCCCCTGTACGTAGATACATTCGGAGTGAAGAATGCTATGTGCAAAGCACTAGCGATTTTCCTGTTGAATATATCGCCGCTGCCACACACCTCTTGTCAACCTGCTATCAAAAGAAAATGCAATCATTAGCGCACTCCTAAGTCACCAGAATGTGTAACTTTATCTGTATTCTTAAACCATAATGAAAAAAAAATTATAACATCGAGCAGTTACTTACCAAAAAAACTTATTATTCATGGAGGCATACACTGTACGTAGATACATTCGGTGTGAAGAATGCTATGTGCAAAGCACTAGCGATTTTCTTGTAGAATATATCGCCGCTCCCACACATCTCTTGTCAACCTGCTAACAAAAGAAAATGCAATCATTAGCGCACTCCTAAGTCACCAGAATGTGTAATCTTATCTGTATTCTTAAACCATAATGAAAAAAAAAATTAAAACATCGAGCAGTTACTTACCAAAAAAACTTATTATTCACGCAGTCTTCCCCTGTACGTAGATACATTCGGAGTGAAGAATGCTATGTGCACAGCACTAGCGATTTTCTTGTAGAATATATCGCCGCTCCCACACATCTCTTGTCAACCTGCTAACGAAAGAAAATGTAAGCAATACCACACTCCAAAGTCACCAAATTTGTAAATTTATGAGTATCTTTAAAGCATAATAAAAAAAATTTAAACAAATTGCTGTTACTTCCCAAAAAAATAATTATTCACGCAGTCGTCCTCTGTACAAAGATACATACGGAGTGAAGAATGCTATGTGCACAGCACTAGCGATTTTCTTGTAGAATATGTCGCCACTCCCACACATCACTTGTCAACCAGCTAACGAAAGGAAATGTAAACATTAGCGCACTCTAAAGTCACCAAATGTGTAAATTTACGTGTATCTTTAAAGCATAATAAAAAAAAATTTAAACAAATTACTGTTACTTCCCAAAAAACAAATTATTCACGCAGTCATCCCCTGTACGTAGATACATTCGGAGTGAAGAATGCTATGTGCACAGCACTAGCGATTTTCTTGTAGAATATATCGCCGCTCCACACATCTCTTGTCAACCTGCTAACGAAAGAAAATGTAAACATTAGCGCACTCCAAAGTCACCAAATGTTAAATTATGTGTATCTTTAAAGCATAATAAAAAAATTTAACCAAGTTTCTGTTACTTCCCAAAAAACAAATTATTCCCGCAGTCATCCCCTGTACGTAAATACATTCGGGGTGAAGAATGCTATGTGCACAGCACTAGCGATTTTCTTGTAGAATATATCGCCGCTCCCACACATCTCTTGTCAACCTGCTAACGAAAGAAAATGTAAGCAATACCACACTCCAAAGTCACCAAATTTGTAAATTTATGAGTATCTTTAAAGCATAATAAAAAAAATTTAAACAAATTGCTGTTACTTCCCAAAAAACTAATTATTCACGCAGTCATCCTCTGTACGTAGATACATACGGAGTGAAGAATGCTATGTGCACAGCACTAGCGATTTTCTTGTAGAATATGTCGCCACTCCCACACATCACTTGTCAACCAGCTAACGAAAGGAAATGTAAACATTAGCGCACTCTAAAGTCACCAAATGTGTAAACTTACGTGTATCTTTAAAGCATAATAAAAAAAAATTTAAACAAATTGCTGTTACTTCCCAAAAAACAAATTATTCACGCAGTCATCCCCTGTACGTAGATACATTCGGTGTGAAGAATGCTATGTGCACAGCACTAGCGATTTTCTTGTAGAATATATCGCCGCTGCCACACATCTCTTCTCAACCTGCTAACAAAGGAAAATGCAATCATTAGCGCACTCCTAAGTCACCAGAATGTGTAATTTCATCTGTATTCTTAAACCATAATGAAAAAAAATTAAAACATCGAGCAGTTACTTACCAAAAAAACTTATTATTCATGAAGTCATCCACTGTACGTAGATACATTCGGTGTGAAGAATGCTATGTGCAAAGCACTAGCGATTTTCTTGTAGAATATGTCGCCACTCCCACACACCTCTTGTCAACCTGCTAACGAAAGAAAATGTAAACATTAGCGCACTCCAAAGTCACCAAATGTGTAAATTTATGTGTATCTTTAAAGCATAATAAAAAAAATTTAAACAAATTGCTGTTACTTCCCAAAAAACAAATTATTCACGCAGTCATCCTCCGTACGTAGATACATTCGGAGTGAAGAATGCTATGTGCACAGCACTAGCCATTTTCTTGTAGAATATGTCGCCACTTCCACACATCTCTTGTCAACCTGCTAACGAAAGAAAATGTAAACATTAGCGCACTCCAAAGTCACCAAATGTGTAAATTTAAGTGTATCTTTGAAGCATAATAAAAAAAATTTAAACAAATTGCTGTTACTTCCCAAAAAACCAATTACTCACGCAGTCATCCCCTGTACGTAGATAAATTCGGAGTGAAGAATGCTTTGTGCACAGCACTAGCGATTTTCTTGTAGAATATATCGCCGCTCCCACACATCTCTTGTCAACCTGCTAACAAAGGAAAATGCAATCATTAGCGCACTCCTAAGTCACCAGAATGTGTAATTTTATCTGTATTCTTAAACCGTAATGAAAAAAAATTAAAACATCGAGCAGTTACTTACCAAAAAAACTTATTATTCATGAAGTCATCCCCTGTACGTATATACATTCGGTGTGAAAAATGCTATGTGCAAAGCACTAGCGATTTTCTTGTAGAATATGTCGCCACTCCCACACACCTCTTGTCAACCTGCTAACGAAAGAAAATGTAAACATTAGCGCACTCCAAAGTCACCAAATGTGTAAAATTATGTGTATCTTTAAAGCATAATAAAAAAAATTTAAACAAATTGCTGTTACTTCCCAAAAAACAAATTATTCACGCAGTCATCCCCTGTACGTAGATACATTCGGAGTGAAGAATGCTATGTGCACAGCACTAGCGATTTTCTTGTAGAATATATCGCCGCTCCACACATCTCTTGTCAACCTGCTAACGAAAGAAAATGTAAACATTAGCGCACTCCAAAGTCACCAAATGTTAAATTATGTGTATCTTTAAAGCATAATAAAAAAATTTAACCAAGTTTCTGTTACTTCCCAAAAAACAAATTATTCCCGCAGTCATCCCCTGTACGTAAATACATTCGGGGTGAAGAATGCTATGTGCACAGCACTAGCGATTTTCTTGTAGAATATATCGCCGCTCCCACACATCTCTTGTCAACCTGCTAACAAAAGAAAATGCAATCATTAGCGCACTCCTAAGTCACCAGAATGTGTAATTTTATCTGTATTCTTAAACCATAATGAAAAAAATTAAAACATCGAGCTGTTACTTACCAAAAAAACTTATTATTCTTGCAGTCATACACTGTACGTAGATACATTCGGTGTGAAGAATGCTATGTGCAAAGCACTAGCGATTTTCTTGTAGAATATGTCGCCACTCCCACACACCTCTTGTCAACCTGCTAACGAAAGAAAATATAAACATTAGCGCACTCCAAAGTCACCAAATGTGTAAATTTATGTGTATCTTTAAAGCATAATAAAAAAAATTTAAACAAATTGCTATTACTTCCCAAACAACAAATTATTCACGCAGTCATCCCCTGTACGTAGATACATTCGGTGTGAAGAATGCTATGTGCACAGCACTAGCGATTTTCTTGTAGAATATATCGCCGCTGCCACACATCTCTTGTCAACCTGCTAACAAAGGAAAATGCAATCATTAGCGCACTCCTAAGTCACCACAATGTGTAATTTCATCTGTATTCTTAAACCAGAATGAAAAAAAATTAAAACATCGAGCAGTTACTTACCAAAAAAACTTATTATTCATGAAGTCATCCACTGTACGTAGATACATTCGGTGTGAAGAATGCTATGTGCAAAGCACTAGCGATTTTCTTGTAGAATATGTCGCCACTCCCACACACCTCTTGTCAACCTGCTAACGAAAGAAAATGTAAACATTAGCGCACTCCAAAGTCACCAAATGTGTAAATTTATGTGTATCTTTAAAGCATAATAAAAAAAATTTAAACAAATTGCTGTTACTTCCCAAAAAACAAATTATTCACGCAGTCATCCTCCGTACGTAGATACATTCGGAGTGAAGAATGCTATGTGCATAGCACTAGCTATTTTCTTGTAGAATATATCGCCACTTCCACACATCTCTTGTCAACCTGCTAACGAAAGAAAATGTAAACATTAGCGCACTCCAAAGTCACCAAATGTGTAAAATTATGTGTATCTTTAAAGCATAATTATAAAAATTTAAACAAATTGCCGTTACTTCCCAAAAAACAAATTATTCACGCAGTCTTCCCCTGTACGTAGATACATTCGGAGTGAAGAATGCTATGTGCAAAGCACTAGCGATTTTCCTGTTGAATATATCGCCGCTGCCACACACCTCTTGTCAACCTGCTATCAAAAGAAAATGCAATCATTAGCGCACTCCTAAGTCACCAGAATGTGTAACTTTATCTGTATTCTTAAACCATAATGAAAAAAAAATTATAACATCGAGCAGTTACTTACCAAAAAAACTTATTATTCATGGAGGCATACACTGTACGTAGATACATTCGGTGTGAAGAATGCTATGTGCAAAGCACTAGCGATTTTCTTGTAGAATATGTCGCCACTCCCACACACCTCTTGTCAACCTGCTTACAAAAGAAAATGCAATCATTAGCGCACTCCTAAGTCACCAGAATGTGTAATTTTATCTGTATTCTTAAACCATAATGAAAAAAAAATTAAAACATCGAGCAGTTACGTACCACAAAAACTTATTATTCATGAAGTCATCCACTGTACGTAGATACATTCGGTGTGAAGAATGCTATGTGCAAAGCACTAGCGATTTTCTTGTAGAATATATCGCCGCTCCCACACATCTCTTGTCAACCTGCTAACAAAAGAAAATGCAATCATTAGCGCACTCCTAAGTCACCAGAATGTGTAATCTTATCTGTATTCTTAAACCATAATGAAAAAAAAAATTAAAACATCGAGCAGTTACTTACCAAAAAAACTTATTATTCACGCAGTCTTCCCCTGTACGTAGATACATTCGGAGTGAAGAATGCTATGTGCACAGCACTAGCGATTTTCTTGTAGAATATATCGCCGCTCCCACACATCTCTTGTCAACCTGCTAACGAAAGAAAATGTAAGCAATACCACACTCCAAAGTCACCAAATTTGTAAATTTATGAGTATCTTTAAAGCATAATAAAAAAAATTTAAACAAATTGCTGTTACTTCCCAAAAAAATAATTATTCACGCAGTCATCCTCTGTACGTAGATACATACGGAGTGAAGAATGCTATGTGCACAGCACTAGCGATTTTCTTGTAGAATATGTCGCCACTCCCACACATCACTTGTCAACCAGCTAACGAAAGGAAATGTAAACATTAGCGCACTCTAAAGTCACCAAATGTGTAAATTTACGTGTATCTTTAAAGCATAATAAAAAAAAATTTAAACAAATTACTGTTACTTCCCAAAAAACAAATTATTCACGCAGTCATCCCCTGTACGTAGATACATTCGGAGTGAAGAATGCTATGTGCACAGCACTAGCGATTTTCTTGTAGAATATATCGCCGCTCCACACATCTCTTGTCAACCTGCTAACGAAAGAAAATGTAAACATTAGCGCACTCCAAAGTCACCAAATGTTAAATTATGTGTATCTTTAAAGCATAATAAAAAAATTTAACCAAGTTTCTGTTACTTCCCAAAAAACAAATTATTCCCGCAGTCATCCCCTGTACGTAAATACATTCGGGGTGAAGAATGCTATGTGCACAGCACTAGCGATTTTCTTGTAGAATATATCGCCGCTCCCACACATCTCTTGTCAACCTGCTAACGAAAGAAAATGTAAGCAATACCACACTCCAAAGTCACCAAATTTGTAAATTTATGAGTATCTTTAAAGCATAATAAAAAAAATTTAAACAAATTGCTGTTACTTCCCAAAAAACTAATTATTCACGCAGTCATCCTCTGTACGTAGATACATACGGAGTGAAGAATGCTATGTGCACAGCACTAGCGATTTTCTTGTAGAATATGTCGCCACTCCCACACATCACTTGTCAACCAGCTAACGAAAGGAAATGTAAACATTAGCGCACTCTAAAGTCACCAAATGTGTAAATTTACGTGTATCTTTAAAGCATAATAAAAAAAAATTTAAACAAATTGCTGTTACTTCCCAAAAAACAAATTATTCACGCAGTCATCCCCTGTACGTAGATACATTCGGTGTGAAGAATGCTATGTGCACAGCACTAGCGATTTTCTTGTAGAATATATCGCCGCTGCCACACATCTCTTCTCAACCTGCTAACAAAGGAAAATGCAATCATTAGCGCACTCCTAAGTCACCAGAATGTGTAATTTCATCTGTATTCTTAAACCATAATGAAAAAAAATTAAAACATCGAGCAGTTACTTTCCAAAAAAACTTATTATTCATGAAGTCATCCACTGTACGTAGATACATTCGGTGTGAAGAATGCTATGTGCAAAGCACTAGCGATTTTCTTGTAGAATATGTCGCCACTCCCACACACCTCTTGTCAACCTGCTAACGAAAGAAAATGTAAACATTAGCGCACTCCAAAGTCACCAAATGTGTAAATTTATGTGTATCTTTAAAGCATAATAAAAAAAATTTAAACAAATTGCTGTTACTTCCCAAAAAACAAATTATTCTCGCAGTCATCCTCCGTACGTAGATACATTCGGAGTGAAGAATGCTATGTGCACAGCACTAGCTATTTTCTTGTAGAATATGTCGCCACTTCCACACATCTCTTGTCAACCTGCTAACGAAAGAAAATGTAAACATTAGCGCACTCCAAAGTCACCAAATGTGTAAATTTATGTGTATCTTTGAAGCATAATAAAAAAAATTTAAACAAATTGCTGTTACTTCCCAAAAAACCAATTACTCACGCAGTCATCCCCTGTACGTAGATAAATTCGGAGTGAAGAATGCTTTGTGCACAGCACTAGCGATTTTCTTGTAGAATATATCGCCGCTCCCACACATCTCTTGTCAACCTGCTAACAAAGGAAAATGCAATCATTAGCGCACTCCTAAGTCACCAGAATGTGTAATTTTATCTGTATTCTTAAACCGTAATGAAAAAAAATTAAAACATCGAGCAGTTACTTACCAAAAAAACTTATTATTCATGAAGTCATCCCCTGTACGTATATACATTCGGTGTGAAAAATGCTATGTGCAAAGCACTAGCGATTTTCTTGTAGAATATGTCGCCACTCCCACACACCTCTTGTCAACCTGCTAACGAAAGAAAATGTAAACATTAGCGCACTCCAAAGTCACCAAATGTGTAAAATTATGTGTATCTTTAAAGCATAATAAAAAAAATTTAAACAAATTGCTGTTACTTCCCAAAAAACAAATTATTCACGCAGTCATCCCCTGTACGTAGATACATTCGGTGTGAAGAATGCTATGTGCAAAGTACTAGCGATTTTCTTGTAGAATATGTCGCCACTCCCACACACCCCTTGTCAACCTGCTAACGAAACAAAATGTAAACATTAGCGCACTCCAAAGTCACCAAATGTGTAAATTTATGTGTATCTTTAAAGCATAATTATAAAAATTTAAACAAATTGCTGTTACTTCCCAAAAAAAAATTATATACGCAGTCATCCCCTGTACGTAGATACATTCGGTGTGAAGAATGCTATGTGCACAGCACTAGTTATTTTCTTGTAGAATATATCGCAGCTCCCACACATCTCTTGTCAACCTGCTAACAAAAGAAAATGCAATCATTAGCGCACTCCTAAGTCACAAGAATGTGAAATTTTATCTGTATTCTTAAACTATAATGAAAAAAAATTAAAACATCGAGCAGTTACTTACCAAAAAAACTTATTATTCATGAAGTCATCCACTGTACGTAGATACATTCGGTGTGAAGAATGCTATGTGCAAAGCACTAGCGATTTTCTTGTAGAATATATCGCCGCTCCCACACATCTCTTGTCAACCTGCTAACAAAAGAAAATGCAATCATTAGCGCACACCTAAGTCACCAGAATGTGTAATTTTATCTGTATTCTTAAACCATAATGAAAAAAAAATTAAAACATCGAGCAGTTACTTACCAAAAAAACTTATTATTCATTCAGTCATACTCTGTACGTAGATACATTCGGTGTGAAGAATGCTATGTGCAAAGCACTAGCGATTTTCCTGTTGAATATATCGCCGCTGCCACACACCTCTTGTCAACCTGCTAACAAAAGAAAATGCAATCATTGGCGCACTCCTAAGTCACCAGAATGTGTAATGTTATCTGTATTCTTAAACCATAATGAAAAAAAATTAAAACATTGAGCTGTTACTTACCACAAAAACTTATTGTTCATGAAGTCAACCACTGTACGTAGATACATTCGGTGTGAAGAATGCTATGTGCAAAGCACTAGCGATTTTCTTGTAGAATATGTCGCCACTCCCACACACCCCTTGTCAACCTGCTAACGAAAGAAAATGTAAACATTAGCGCACTCCAAAGTCACCAAATGTGTATATTTATGTGTATCTTTAAAGCATAATAAAAAAAATTTAAACAAATTGCTGTTACTTCCCAAAAAACAAATTATTCACGCAGTCATCCCCTGTACGTAGATACATTCGGTGTGAAGAATGCTATGTGCAAAGCACTAGCGATTTTCTTGTAGAATATATCGCCGCTCCCACACATCTCTTGTCAATCTGCTAACAAAAGAAAATTCAATCATTAGCGCACTCCTAAGTCACCAGAATGTGTAATTTTATCTGTATTCTTAAACCATAATGAAAAAAAATTAAAACATCGAGCAGTTACTTACCAAAAAAACTTATTATTCTAGAAGTCATCCACTGTACGTAGATACATTCGGTGGGAAGAATGCTATGTGCAAAGCCCTAGCGATTTTCTTGTAGAATATGTCGCCACTCCCACACACCTCTTGTCAACCTGCTAACGAAAGAAAATGTAAACATTAGCGCACTCCAAAGTCACCAAATGTGTAAATTTATGTGTATCTTTAAAGCATAATAAAAAAAATTTAAACAAATTGCTGTAACTTCCCAAAAAACAAATTATTCACGCAGTCATCCCCTGTACGTAGATTCATTAGGTGTGAAGAATGCAATGTGCAAAGCACTAGCGATTTTCTTGTAGAATATGTCGCCACTCCCACACACCTCTTGTCAACCTGCTAACGAAACAAAATGTAAACATTAGCGCACTCCAAAGTCACCAAATGTGTATATTTATGTGTATCTTTTAAGCATAATAAAAAAAAATTAAACAAATTGCTGTTACTTCCCAAAAAACAAATTATTCACGCAGTCATCCCCTGTACGTAGATACATTCGGTGTGAAGAATGCTAAGTGCTCAGCACTAGCGATTTTCTTGTAGAATATATCGCCGCTCCCACACATCTCTTGTCAACCTGCTAACAATAGAAAATGCAATCATTAGCGCACTCCTAAGTCACCAGAATGTGTAATTTTATCTGTATTCTTAAACCATAATGAAAAAAATTGAAACATCGAGCTTTTACTTACCAAAAAAAATTATTATTCATGAAGTCATCCACTGTACGTAGATACATTCGGTGTGAAGAATGCTATGTGCAAAGCACTAGCGATTTTCTTGTAGAATATGTTGCCACTCCCACACACCTCTTGTCAACCTTCTAGCGAAAGAAAATGTAAACATTAGCGCACTCCAAAGTCACCAAATGTGTAAATTTATGTGTATCTTTAAAGCATAATAAAAAAAATTTAACAAATTGCTGTTACTTCCCAAAAAACAAATTATTCACGCAGTCATCCCCTGTACGTAGATACATTCGGTGTGAAGAATGCTATGTGCACAGCACTAGCGATTTTCTTGTAGAAAATATCGCCGCTCCCACACATCTCTTGTCAACCTGCTAACAAAAGAAAATGCAATCATTAGCGCACTTCTAAGTCACCAGAATGTGTAATTGTATCTGTATTCATAAACCATGATGAAAAAAAATTAAAACATCGAGCAGTTACTTACCAATAAAAATTATTATTCATGAAGTCATCCACTGTACGTAGATACAGTCGGTGTGAAGAATGCTATGTGCAAAGCACTAGCCATTTTCTTGTAGAATATGTCGCCACTCGCACACACCTCTTGTCAACCTGCTAACGAAAGAAAATGTAAACATTAGCGCACTCCAAAGTCACCAAATGTGTAAATTTATGTGAATATTTAAAGCATAATAAAAAAAAATTTAATCAAATTTCTGTTACTTCCCAAAAAACGAATTATTCACGCAGTCATCCACTGTACGTAGATACATTCGGTGTGAAGAATGCTATGTGCAAAGCACTAGCGATTTTCTTGTAGAATATGTCGCCACTCCCACACACCTCTTGTCAACATGCTAACGAAAGAAAATGTAAACATTAGCGGACTCCAAAGTCACCAAATGTGTAAATTTATGTGTATCTTTAAAGCATAATAAAAAAAATTTAAACAAATTGCTGTTACTTCCCAAAAAACAAATTATTCACGCAGTCATCCCCTGTACGTAGATACATTCGGAGTGAAGAATGCTATGTTTACAGCACTAGCGATTTTCTTGTAGAATATATCGCCGCTCCCACACATCTCTTGTCAACCTGCTAACAAAAGAAAATGCAATCATTTGCGCACTCCTAAGTCACCAAAATGTGTAATGTTATCTGTATTCTTAAACCATAATGAAAAAAAATTAAAACATCGAGCTGTTACTTACCACAAAAACTTATTGTTCATGAAGTCAACCACTGTACGTAGATACATTCGGTGTGAAGAATGCTATGTGCAAAGCACTAGCGATTTTCTTGTAGAATATGTCGCCACTCCCACACACCCCTTGTCAACCTGCTAACGAAAGAAAATGTAAACATTAGCGCACTCCAAAGTCACCAAATGTGTATATTTATGT
Source organism: Schistocerca nitens (assembly GCF_023898315.1). NCBI lineage: Eukaryota > Metazoa > Arthropoda > Insecta > Orthoptera > Acrididae > Schistocerca > Schistocerca nitens. The sequence continues at coordinate 725,241 of NW_026045896.1, read as the reverse complement.
GTATCTTTAAAGCATAATAAAAAAAATTTAAACAAATTGCTGTTACTTCCCAAAAAACAAATTATTCACGCAGTCATCCCCTGTACGTAGATACATTCGGTGTGAAGAATGCTATGTGCAAAGCACTAGCGATTTTCTTGTAGAATATATCGCCGCTCCCACACATCTCTTGTCAATCTGCTAACAAAAGAAAATTCAATCATTAGCGCACTCCTAAGTCACCAGAATGTGTAATTTTATCTGTATTCTTAAACCATAATGAAAAAAAATTAAAACTTCGAGCAGTTACTTACCAAAAAAACTTATTATTCAAGAAGTCATCCACTGTACGTAGATACATTCGGTGGGAAGAATGCTATGTGCAAAGCATTAGCGATTTTCTTGTAGAATATGTCGCCACTCCCACACACCTCTTGTCAACCTGCTAACGAAATCAAATGTAAACATTAGCGCATTCCAAAGTCACCAAATGTGTACATTTATGTGTATCTTTAAAGCATAATAAAAAAAATTTAAACAAATTGCTGTTACTTCCCAAAAAACAAATTATTCACGCAGTCATCCCCTGTACGTAGATTCATTAGGTGTGAAGAATGCTATGTGCAAAGCACTAGCGATTTTCTTGTAGAATATGTCGCCACTCCCACACATCTCTTGTCAACCTGCTAACGAAACAAAATGTAAACATTAGCGCACTCCAAAGTCACCAAATGTGTAAATTTATGTGTATCTTTTAAGCATAATAAAAAAAATTTAAACAAATTGCTTTTACTGGCCAAAAAACATTATTCACGCAGTCATCCCCTGTACGTAGATACATTCGGTGTGAAGAAAGCTATGTGCAAAGCACTAGCGATTTTCTTGTAGAATATATCGCCGCTCCCACACATCTCTTGTCAAGCTGCTAACAAAAGAAAATTCAATCATTAGCGCACTCCTAAGTCACCAGAATATGTAATTTTATCTGTATTCTTAAACCATAATGAAAAAAAATTAAAACATCGAGCTGTTACTTACCAAAAAAACTTATTATTCATGAAGTCATCCACTGTACGTAGATACATTCGGTGTGAAGAATGCTATGTGCAAAGCACTAGCGATTTTCTTGTAGAATATGTCGCCACTCCCACACACCTCTTGTCAACCTGCTAGCGAAAGAAAATGTAAACATTAGCGCACTCCAAAGTCACCAAATGTGTAAATTTATGTGTATCTTTAAAGCATAATAAAAAAAATTTAAACAAATTGCTGTTACTTCCCAAAAAACAATTTATTCACGCAGTCATCCCCTGTACGTAGATACATTCGGTGTGAAGAATGCTAAGTGCACAGCACTAGCGACTTTCTTGTAGAATATATCGCCGCTACAACACATCTCTTGTCAACCCGCTAACAATAGAAAATGCAATCCTTAGCGCACTCCTAAGTCACCAGAATGTGTAATTTTATCTGTATTCTTAAACCATAATGAAAAAAAATTAAAACATCGAGCAGTTACTTACCAAAAAAATTTATAATTCATGAAGTCATCCACTGTACTTAGATACATTCGGTGTGAAGAATGCTATGTGCAAAGCACAAGCGATTTTCTTGTAGAATATGTCGCCACTCCCACACACCTCTTGTCAACCTGCTAACGAAAGAAAATGTAAACATTAGCGCACTCCAAAGTCACCAAATGTGTAAATTTATGTGTATCTTTAAAGCATAATAAAAAAATTTAAACAAATTGCTGTCACTTCCCAAAAAACAAATTATTCACGCAGTCATCCCCTGTACGTAGATACATTCGGTGTGAAGAATGCTATGTGCACAGCACTAGCGATTTTCTTGTAGAATATATCGCCGCTCCCACACATCTCTTGTCAACCTGCTAACAAAAGAAAATGCAATCATTAGCGCACTCCTAAGTCACCAGAATGTGTATTTTTATCTGTATTCTTAAACCATAATGAAAAAAAGTTAAAACATGGAGCAGTTACTTACCAAGAAAACTTATTATTCATGAAGTCATTCACTGTACGTAGATACATTCGGTGTGAAGAATGCTATGTGCAAAGCACTAGCGATTTTCTTGTAGAATATGTCGCCACTCCCACACACCTCTTGTCAACCTGCTAACGAAAGAAAATGTAAACATTAGCGCACTCCAAAGTCACCAAATGTGTAAATTTATGTGTATCTTTAAAGCATAATAAAAAAAATTTAAACAAATTGCTGTTACTTCCCAAAAAACAAATTATTCACGCAGTCATCCCCTGTACGTAGATACATTCGGTGTGAAGAATGCTATGTGCACAGCACTAGCGTTTTTCTTGTAGAATATATCACCGCTCCCACACATCTCTTGTCAACCTGCTAACAAAAGAAAATGCAATCATTAGCGCACTCCTAAGTCACCAGAATGTGTAATTTTATCTGTATTCTTAAACCATAAGGAAAAAAAATTAAAATATCGAGCAGTTACTTACCAAAAAAACTTATTATTCAGAAGTCATCCACTGTACGTAGATACATTCGGTGTGAAGAATGCTATGTGCAAAGCACTAGCCATTTTCTTGTAGAATATGTCGCCACTCGCACACACCTCTTGTCAACCTGCTAACGAAAGAAAATGTAAACATTAGCGCACTCCAAAGTCACCAAATGTGTAAATTTATGTGAATCTTTAAAGCATAATAAAAAAAAAATTTAATCAAATTTCTGTTACTTCCCAAAAAACAAATTATTCACGCAGTCATCCCCTGTACGTAGATACATTCGGTGTGAAGAATGCTATGTGCACAGCACTAGCGATTTTCTTGTAGAATATATCGCCGCTCCCACACATCTCTTGTCAACCTGCTAACAAAAGAAAATGCAATCATTAGCGCACTCCTAAGTCACCAGAATGTGTATTTTTATCTGTATTCTTAAACCATAATGAAAAAAAGTTAAAACATGGAGCAGTTACTTACCAAGAAAACTTATTATTCATGAAGTCATTCACTGTACGTAGATACATTCGGTGTGAAGAATGCTATGTGCAAAGCACTAGCGATTTTCTTGTAGAATATGTTGCCACTCCCACACACCTCTTGTCAACCTGCTAACGAAAGAAAATGTAAACATTAGCGCACTCCAAAGTCACCAAATGTGTAAATTTATGTGTATCTTTAAAGCATAATAAAAAAAATTTAAACAAATTGCTGTTACTTCCCAAAAAACAAATTATTCACGCAGTCATCCCCTGTACGTAGATACATTCGGTGTGAAGAATGCTATGTGCACAGCACTAGCGTTTTTCTTGTAGAATATATCACCGCTCCCACACATCTCTTGTCAACCTGCTAACAAAAGAAAATGCAATCATTAGCGCACTCCTAAGTCACCAGAATGTGTAATTTTATCTGTATTCTTAAACCATAAGGAAAAAAAATTAAAATATCGAGCAGTTACTTACCAAAAAAACTTATTATTCAGAAGTCATCCACTGTACGTAGATACATTCGGTGTGAAGAATGCTATGTGCAAAGCACTAGCCATTTTCTTGTAGAATATGTCGCCACTCGCACACACCTCTTGTCAACCTGCTAACGAAAGAAAATGTAAACATTAGCGCACTCCAAAGTCACCAAATGTGTAAATTTATGTGAATCTTTAAAGCATAATAAAAAAAAAATTTAATCAAATTTCTGTTACTTCCCAAAAAACAAATTATTCACGCAGTCATCCCCTGTACGTAGATACATTCGGTGTGAAGAATGCTATGTGCACAGCACTAGCGATTTTCTTGTAGAATATATCGCCGCTCCCACACATCTCTTGTCAACCTGCTAACAAAAAAAGATGCAATTCACAGCGCACTCCTAAGTCACCAGAATGTGTAATTTTATCTGTATTCTTAAACCATAATGAAAAAATATTGAAACACCGAGCAGTTACTTACCAAAAAAACTTATTATTCATGAAGTCATCCACTGTACGTAGATACATTCGGTGTGAAGAATGCTATGTGCAAAGCACTAGCGATTTTCTTGCAGAATATGTCGCCACTACCACACACCTCTTGTCAACCTGCTAACGAAAGAAAATGTAAACATTAGCGCACTCCAAAGTCACCAAATGTGTAAATTTATGTGAACCTTTAAAGCATAATAAAAAAAATTTAAACAAATTGCCGTTACTTCCCAAAAAACAAATTATTCACGCAGTCATCCCCTGTACGTAGATACATTCGGTGTGAAGAATGCTAAGTGCACAGCACTAGCGACTTTCTTGTAGAATATATCGCCGCTCCCACACATCTCTTGTCAACCTGCTAACAAAAGAAAATGCAATCATTAGCGCACTCCTAAGTCACCAGAATGTGTATTTTTATCTGTATTCTTAAACCATAATGAAAAAAAGTTAAAACATGGAGCAGTTACTTACCAAGAAAACTTATTATTCATGAAGTCATTCACTGTACGTAGATACATTCGGTGTGAAGAATGCTATGTGCAAAGCACTAGCGATTTTCTTGTAGAATATGTCGCCACTCCCACACACCTCTTGTCAACCTGCTAACGAAAGAAAATGTAAACATTAGCGCACTCCAAAGTCACCAAATGTGTAAATTTATGTGTATCTTTAAAGCATAATAAAAAAAATTTAAACAAATTGCTGTTACTTCCCAAAAAACAAATTATTCACGCAGTCATCCCCTGTACGTAGATACATTCGGTGTGAAGAATGCTATGTGCACAGCACTAGCGTTTTTCTTGTAGAATATATCACCGCTCCCACACATCTCTTGTCAACCTGCTAACAAAAGAAAATGCAATCATTAGCGCACTCCTAAGTCACCAGAATGTGTAATTTTATCTGTATTCTTAAACCATAAGGAAAAAAAATTAAAATATCGAGCAGTTACTTACCAAAAAAACTTATTATTCAGAAGTCATCCACTGTACGTAGATACATTCGGTGTGAAGAATGCTATGTGCAAAGCACTAGCCATTTTCTTGTAGAATATGTCGCCACTCGCACACACCTCTTGTCAACCTGCTAACGAAAGAAAATGTAAACATTAGCGCACTCCAAAGTCACCAAATGTGTAAATTTATGTGAATCTTTAAAGCATAATAAAAAAAAAATTTAATCAAATTTCTGTTACTTCCCAAAAAACAAATTATTCACGCAGTCATCCCCTGTACGTAGATACATTCGGTGTGAAGAATGCTATGTGCACAGCACTAGCGATTTTCTTGTAGAATATATCGCCGCTCCCACACATGTCTTGTCAACCTGCTAACAAAAAAAGATGCAATTCACAGCGCACTCCTAAGTCACCAGAATGTGTAATTTTATCTGTATTCTTAAACCATAATGAAAAAAAATTGAAACACCGAGCAGTTACTTACCAAAAAAACTTATTATTCATGAAGTCATCCACTGTACGTAGATACATTCGGTGTGAAGAATGCTATGTGCAAAGCACTAGCGATTTTCTTGCAGAATATGTCGCCACTACCACACACCTCTTGTCAACCTGCTAACGAAAGAAAATGTAAACATTAGCGCACTCCAAAGTCACCAAATGTGTAAATTTATGTGAACCTTTAAAGCATAATAAAAAAAATTTAAACAAATTGCCGTTACTTCCCAAAAAACAAATTATTCACGCAGTCATCCCCTGTACGTAGATACATTCGGTGTGAAGAATGCTAAGTGCACAGCACTAGCGACTTTCTTGTAGAATATATCGCCGCTACCACACATCTCTTGTCAACCCGCTAACAATAGAAAATGCAATCCTTAGCGCACTCCTAAGTCACCAGAATGTGTAATTTTATCTGTATTCTTAAACCATAATGAAAAAAAATTAAAACATCGAGCAGTTACTTACCAAAAAAATTTATTATTCATGAAGTCATCCACTGTACTTAGATACATTCGGTGTGAAGAATGCTATGTGCAAAGCACAAGCGATTTTCTTGTAGAATATGTCGCCACTCCCACACACCTCTTGTCAACCTGCTAACGAAAGAAAATGTAAACATTAGCGCACTCCAAAGTCACCAAATGTGTAAATTTATGTGTATCTTTAAAGCATAATAAAAAAAATTTAAACAAATTGCTGTCACTTCCCAAAAAACAAATTATTCACGCAGTCATCCCCTGCACGTAGATACATTCGGTGTGAAGAATGCTATGTGCACAGCGCTAGCGATTTTCTTGTAGAATATATCGCCGCTCCCACACATCTCTTGTCAACCTGCTAACAAAAGAAAATGCAATCCTTAGCGCACTCCTAAGTCACCAGAATGTGTAATTTTATCTGTATTCTTAAACCATAAGGAAAAAAAATTAAAATATCGAGCAGTTACTTACCAAAAAAACTTATTATTCAGAAGTCATCCACTGTACGTAGATACATTCGGTGTGAAGAATGCTATGTGCAAAGCACTAGCGATTTTCTTGTAGAATATGTCGCCACTCCCACACACCTCTTGTCAACCTGCTAACGAAACAAAATGTAAACGTTAGCGCACTCCAAAGTCACCAAATGTGTAAATTTATGTGTATCTTTAAAGCATGATAAAAAAATTTAAACAAATTGCTGTTACTTCCCAAAAAACAAATTATTCACGCAGTCATCCCCTCTACGTAGATACATTCGGTGTGAAGAATGCTATGTGCACAGCACTAGCGATTTTCTTGTAGAATATATCGCCGCTCCCACACATCTTTTGTCAACCTTCTAACAAAAAAAAATGCAATCATTAGCGCACTCCTAAGTCACCAGAATGTGTAATTTTATCTGTATTCTTAAACCATAATGAAAAAAAATTGAAACACCGAGCAGTTACTTACCAAAAAAACTTATTATTCATGAAGTCATCCACTGTACGTAGATACATTCGGTGTAAAGAATGCTATGTGCAAAGCACTAGCGATTTTCTTGTAGAATATGTCGCCACTACCACACACCTCTTGTCAACCTGCTAACGAAAGAAAATGTAAACATTAGCGCACTCCAAAGTCACCAAATGTGTAAATTTATGTGAACCTTTAAAGCATAACAAAAAAAATTTAAACAAATTGCTGTTACTTCCCAAAAAACAAATTAGTCACGCAGTCATCCCCTGTACGTAGATATATTCGGTGTGAAGAATGCTAAGTGCACAGCACTAGCGATTTTCTTGTAGAATATATCGCCGCTCCCACACATCTCTTGTCAACCTGCTAACAATAGAAAATGCAATCCTTAGCGCACTCCTAAGTCACCAGAATGTGTAATTTTATCTGTATTTTTAAACCATAATGAAAAAAAATTAAAACATCGAGCAGTTACTTACCAAAAAAATTTATTATTCATGAAGTTATCCACTGTACGTAGATACATTCGGTGTGAAGAATGCTATGTGCAAAGGACAAGCGATTTTCTTGTAGAATATGTCGCCACTCCCACACACCTCTTGTCAACCTGCTAACGAAAGAAAATGTAAACATTAGCGCACTCCAAAGTCACCAAATGTGTAAATTTATGTGTATCTTTAAAGCATAATAAAAAAATTTAAACAAATTGCTGTTACTTCCCAAAAAACAAATTATTCACGCAGTCATCCCCTGTACGTAGATACATTCGGTGTGAAGAATGCTATGTGCACAGCACTAGCGATTTTCTTGTAGAATATATCGCCGCTGCCACACATCTCTTGTCAACCTGCTAACAAAAGAAAATGCAATCATTAGCGCACTCCTAAGTCACCAGAATGTGTAATTTTATCTGTATTCTTAAACCATAATGAAAAAAAATTGAAACACCGAGCAGTTACTTACCAAAAAAACTTATTATTCATGAAGTCATCCACTGTACGTAGATACATTCGGTGTGAAGAATGCTATGTGCAAAGCACTAGCGATTTTCTTGTAGAATATGTCGCCACTCCCACACACCTCTTGTCAACCTGCTAACGAAAGAAAATGTAAACATTAGCGCACTCCAAAGTCACCAAATGTGTAAATTTATGTGTATCTTTAAAGCATGATAAAAAAAATTTAAACAAATTGCTGTTACTTCCCAAAAAACAAATTATTCACGCAGTCATCCCCTGTACGTAGATACATTCGGTGTGAAGAATGCTAAGTGCACAGCACTAGCGATTTTCTTGTAGAATATATCGCCGCTCCCACACATCTCTTGTCAACCTGCTAACAAAAGAAAATGCAATCATTAGCGCACTCCTAAGTCACCAGAATGTGTAATTTTATCTGTATTCTTAAACCATAATGAAAAAAAATTAAAACATCGAGCTGTTACTTACCAAAAAAACTTATTATTCATGAAGTCATCCACTGTACGTAGATATATTCGGTGTGAAGAATGCTATGTGCAAAGCACTAGCGATTTTCTTGTAGAATATGTCGCCACTCCCACACACCTCTTGTCAACCTGCTAACGAAAGAAAATGTAAACATTAGCGCACTCCAAAGTCACCAAATGTGTAAATTTATGTGTATCTTTAAAGCATAATAAAAAAATTTAAACAAATTGCTGTTACTTCCCAAAAAACAAATTATTCACGCAGTCATCCTCTGTACGTAGATACATTCGGAGTGAAGAATGCTACGTGCACAGCACTAGCTATTTTCTTGTAGAATATATCGCCACTTCCACACATCTCTTGTCAACCTGCCAACGAAAGAAAATCTAAACATTAGCGCACTCCAAAGTCACCAAATGTGTAAATTTATGTGTATCTTTGAAGCATAATAAAAAAAATTTAAACAAATTGCTGTTACTTCCCAAAAAACAAATTATTCACGCAGTCATCCCCTGTACGTAGATACATTCGGTGTGCTATGTGCTATGTGCAAAGCACTAGCGATTTTCTTGTAGAATATGTCGCCACTCCCACACACCCCTTGTCAACCTGCTAACGAAACAAAATGTAAACATTAGCGCACTCCAAAGTCACCAAATGTGTAAATTTATGTGTATCTTTATAGCATAATAATAAAAATTTAAACAAATTGCTGTTACTTCCCAAAAAACAAATTATTCACGCAGTCATCCCCTGTACGTAGATACATTCGGTGTGAAGAATGCTATGTGCACAGCACTAGCGATTTTCTCGTAGAATATATCGCCGCTCCCACACATCTCTTGTCAACCTGCTAACAAAAGAAAATGCAATCATTAGCGCACTCCTAAGTCACCAGAATGTGTAATTTTATCTCTATTCTTAAACCATAATGAAAAAAAATTAAAACATCGAGCAGTTACTTACCAAAAAAACTTATTATTCATGAAGTCATTCACTGTACGTAGATACATTCGGTGTGAAGAATGCTATGTGCAAAGCACTAGCGATTTTCTTGTAGAATATGTCGCCACTCCCACACACCTCTTGTCAACATGCTAACGAAAGAAAATGTAAACATTAGCGCACTCCAAAGTCACCAAATGTGTAAATTTATGTGTATCTTTAAAGCATAATAAAAAAAATTTAAACAAATTGCTGTTACTTCCCAAAAAACAAATTATTCACGCAGTCATCCCCTGTACGAAGATACATTCGGAGTGAAGAATGCTATGTGCACAGCACTAGCGATTTTCTTGTAGAATATATCGCCTCTCCCACACATCTCTTGTCAACCTGCTAACAAAAGAAAATGCAATCATTTGCGCACTCCTAAGTCACCAAAATGTGTAATTTTATCTGTATTCTTGAACCATAATGAAAAAAAATTAAAACATCGAGCTGTTACTTACCACAAAAACTTATTGTTCATGAAGTCAACCACTGTACGTAGATACATTCGGTGTGAAGAATGCTATGTGCAAAGCACTAGCGATTTTCTTGTAGAATATGTCGCCACTCCCACACACCCCTTGTCAACCTGCTAACGAAAGAAAATGTAAACATTAGCGCACTCCAAAATCACCAAATGTGTAAATTTATGTGTATCTTTAAAGCATAATAAAAAAAATTTAAACAAATTGCTGTTACTTCCCAAAAAACAAATTATTCACGCAGTCATCCCCTGTACGTAGATACATTCGGTGTGAAGAATGCTATGTGCAAAGCACTATCGATTTTCTTGTAGAATATGTCGCCGCTCCGACTCATCTCTTGTCAATCTGCTAACAAAAGAAAATTCAATCATTAGCGCACTCCTAAGTCACCAGAATGTGTAATTTTATCTGTATTCTTAAACCATAATGAAAAAAAATTAAAACATCGACCTTTTACTTAACAAAAAAAATTATTATTCATGAAGTCATCCACTGTACGTAGATACATTCGGTGTGAAGAATGCTATGTGCAAAGCACTAGCGATTTTCTTGTAGAATATGTTGCCACTCCAACTCACCTCTTGTCAACCTGCTAGCGAAAGAAAATGTAAACATTAGCGCACTCCAAAGTCACCAAATGTGTAAATTTATGTGTATCTTTTAAGCATAATAAAAAAAAATTTAAACAAATTGCTTTTACTTCCCAAAAAACAAATTATTCACGCAGTCATCCCCTGTACGTAGATACATTCGGTGTGAAGAATGCTATGTGCAAAGCACTAGCGATTTTCTTGTAGAATATGTCGCCACTACCACACACCTCTTGTCAACCTGCTAACGAAAGAAAATGTAAACATTAGCGCACTCCAAAGTCACCAAATGTGTAAATTTATGTGTATCTTTAAAGCATTATAAAAAAAATTTAAACAAATTGCTGTTACTTCCCAAAAAACAAATTATTCACGCAGTCATCCCCTGTACGTAGATTCATTAGGTGTGAAGAATGCTATGTGCAAAGCACTAGCGATTTTCTTGTAGAATATGTCGCCACTCCCACACACCTCTTGTCAACCTGCTAACGAAACAAAATGTAAACATTAGCGCACTCCAAAGTCACCAAATGTGTAAATTTATGTGTATCTTTTAAGCATAATAAAAAAAAATTTAAACAAATTGCTGTTACTTCCCAAAAAACAAATTATTCACGCAGTCATCCCCTGTACGTAGATACATTCGGGGTGAAGAATGCTATGTGCACAGCACTAGCGATATTCTTGTAGAATATATCGCCGCTCCCACACATCTCTTGTCAACCTGCTAACAAAAGAAAATGCAATCATTAGCGCACTCCTAAGTCACCAGAATGTGTAATTTTATCTGTATTCTTAAACCATAATGAAAAAAAATTAAAACATCGAGCAGTTACTTACCAATAAAAATTATTATTCATGAAGTCATCCACTGTACGTAGATACATTCGGTGTGAAGAATGCTATGTGCAAAGCACTAGCCATTTTCTTGTAGAATATGTCGCCACTCGCACACACCTCTTGTCAACCTGCTAACGAAAGAAAATGTAAACATTAGCGCACTCCAAAGTCACCAAATGTGTAAATTTATGTGAATCTTTAAAGCATAATAAAAAAAATTTAATCAAATTTCTGTTACTTCCCAAAAAACAAATTATTCACGCAGTCATCCCCTGTACGTAGATACATTCGGTGTGAAGAATGCTATGTGCGCAGCACTAGCGATTTTCTTGTAGAATATTTCGCCGCTCCCACACATCTCTTGTCAACCTGCTAACAAAAGAAAATGCAATCATTAGCGCACTCCTAAGTCACCAGAATGTGTAATTTTATCTGTATTCTTAAACCATAATGAAAAAAAATTAAAACATCGAGTAGTTACTTACCAAAAAAACTTATTATTCATGAAGTCATCCACTGTACGTAGATACATTCGGTGTGAAGAATGCTATGTGCAAAGCACTAGCGATTTTCTTGTAGAATATGTCGCCACTCCCACACACCTCTCGTCAACCTGCTAACGAAAGAAAATGTAAACATTAGCGCACTCCAAAGTCACCAAATGTGTAAATTTATGTGTATCTTTAAAGCATAATAAAAAAATTTAAACAAATTGCTGTTACTTCCCAAAAAACAAATTATTCACGCAGTCATCCCCTGTACGTAGATACATTCGGTGTGAAGAATGCTATGTGCACAGCACTAGCGATTTTCTTGTAGAATATATCGCCGCTCCCACACATCTCTTGTCAACCTGCTAACAAAAAAAGATGCAATTCATAGCGCACTCCTAAGTCACCAGAATGTGTAATTTTATCTGTATTCTTAAACCATAATGAAAAAAAATTGAAACACCGAGCAGTTACTTACCAAAAAAACTTATTATTCATGAAGTCATCCACTGTACGTAGATACATTCGGTGTGAAGAATGCTATGTGCAAAGCACTAGCGATTTTCTTGTAGAATATGTCGCCACTCCCACACGCCCCTTGTCAACCTGCTAACGAAAGAAAATGTAAACATTAGCGCACTCCAAAGTCACCAAATGTGTAAATTTATGTGTATCTTTAAAGCATAATAAAAAAAATTTAAACAAATTGCTGTTACTTCCCAAAAAACAAATTATTCACGCAGTCATCCCCTGTACGTAGATACATTCGGTGTGAAGAATGCTATGTGCAAAGCACTAGCGATTTTCTTGTAGAATATGTTGCCACTCCCACTCACCTCTTGTCAACCTTCTAGCGAAAGAAAATGTAAACATTAGCGCACTCCAAAGTCACCAAATGTGTAAATTTATGTGTATCTTTAAAGCATAATAAAAAAAATTTAAACAAATTGCTGTTACTTCCCAAAAAACAAATTATTCACGCAGTCATCCCCTGTACGTAGATACATTCGGGGTGAAGAATGCTATGTGCACAGCACTAGCGATTTTCTTGTAGAATATATCGCCGCTCCCACTCATCTCTTGTCAATCTGCTAACAAAAGAAAATTCAATCATTAGCGCACTCCTAAGTCAACAGAATGTGTAATTTTATCTGTATTCTTAAACCATAATGAAAAAAAATTGAAACACCGAGCAGTTACTTACCAAAAAAACTTATTATTCATGAAGTCATCCACTGTACGTAGATACATTCGGTGTGAAGAATGCTATGTGCAAAGCACTAGCGATTTTCTTGTAGAATATGTCGCCACTCCCACACGCCCCTTGTCAACCTGCTAACGAAAGAAAATGTAAACATTAGCGCACTCCAAAGTCACCAAATGTGTAAATTTATGTGTATCTTTAAAGCATAATAAAAAAAATTTAAACAAATTGCTGTTACTTCCCAAAAAACAAATTATTCACGCAGTCATCCCCTGTACGTAGATACATTCGGTGTGAAGAATGCTATGTGCAAAGCACTAGCGATTTTCTTGTAGAATATGTTGCCACTCCCACTCACCTCTTGTCAACCTTCTAGCGAAAGAAAATGTAAACATTAGCGCACTCCAAAGTCACCAAATGTGTAAATTTATGTGTATCTTTAAAGCATAATAAAAAAAATTTAAACAAATTGCTGTTACTTCCCAAAAAACAAATTATTCACGCAGTCATCCCCTGTACGTAGATACATTCGGGGTGAAGAATGCTATGTGCAAAGCACTATCGATTTTCTTGTAGAATATGTCGCCGCTCCCACTCATCTCTTGTCAATCTGCTAACAAAAGAAAATTCAATCATTAGCGCACTCCTAAGTCAACAGAATGTGTAATTTTATCTGTATTCTTAAACCATAATGAAAAAAAATTAAAACATCGAGCTTTTACTTACCAAAAAAAATTATTACTCATGAAGTCATCCACTGTACGTAGATACATTCGGTGTGAAGAATGCTATGTGCAAAGCACTAGCGATTTTCTTGTAGAATATGTTGCCACTCCCACTCACCTCTTGTCAACCTTCTAGCGAAAGAAAATGTAAACATTAGCGCACTCCAAAGTCACCAAATGTGTAAATTTATGTGTATCTTTAAAGCATAATAAAAAAAATTTAAACAAATTGCTGTTACTTCCCAAAAAACAAATTATTCACGCAGTCATCCCCTGTACGTAGATACATTCGGGGTGAAGAATGCTATGTGCACAGCACTAGCGATTTTCTTGTAGAATATATCGCCGCTCCCACACATCTCTTGTCAACCTGCTAACAAAAGAAAATGCAATCATTAGCGCACTCCTAAGTCACCAGAATGTGTAATTTTATCTGTATTCTTAAACCATAATGAAAAAAAATTAAAACATCGAGCAGTTACTTACCAAAAAAACTTATTATTCAAGAAGCCATCCACTGTACGTAGATACATTCGGTGGGAAGAATGCTATGTGCAAAGCACTAGCGATTTTCTTGTAGAATATGTCGCCACTCCCACACACCTCTTGTCAACCTGCTAACGAAAGAAAATGTAAACATTAGCGCACTCCAAAGTCACCAAATGTGTAAATTTATGTGTATCTTTAAAGCATAATAAAGAAATTTAAACAAATTGCTTTTACTTCCAAAAAAAAAAATTATTCACGCAGTCATCCCCTGTACGTAGATACATTCGGTGTGAAGAAAGCTATGTGCACAGCACTAGCGATTTTCTTGTAGAATATATCGCCGCTCCCACACATCTCTTGTCAACCTGCTAACAAAAGAAAATGCAATCATTAGCGCACTTCTAAGTCAACAGAATGTGTAATTGTATCTGTATTCTTAAACCATGATGAAAAAAAATTAAAACATCGAGCAGTTACTTACCAATAAAAATTATTATTCATGAAGTCATCCACTGTACGTAGATACATTCGGCGTGAAGAATGCTATGTGCAAAGCACTAGCCATTTTCTTGTAGAATATGTCGCCACTCGCACACACCTCTTGTCAACCTGCTAACGAAAGAAAATGTAAACATTAGCGCACTCCAAAGTCACCAAATGTGTAAATTTATGTGAATCTTTAAAGCATAATAAAAAAAAATTTAATCAAATTTCTGTTACTTCCCAAAAAACAAATTATTCACGCAGTCATCCCCTGTACGTAGATACATTGGGTGTGAAGAATGCTATGTGCACAGCACTAGCGATTTTCTTGTAGAATATTTCGCCGCTCCCACACATCTCTTGTCAACCTGCTAACAAAAGAAAATGCAATCATTAGCGCACTCCTAACTAACCAGAATGTGTAATTTTATCTGTATTCTTAAACCATAATGAAAAAAATTAAAACATCGAGTAGTTACTTACCAAAAAAACTTATTATTCATGAAGTCATCCACTGTACGTAGATACATTCGGTGTGAAGAATGCTATGTGCAAAGCACTAGCGATTTTCTTGTAGAATATGTCGCCACTCCCACACACCTCTCGTCAACCTGCTAACGAAAGAAAATGTAAACATTAGCGCACTCCAAAGTCACCAAATGTGTAAATTTATGTGTATCTTTAAAGCATAATAAAAAAAATTTAAACAAATTGCTGTTACTTCCCAAAAAACAAATTATTCACGCAGTCATCCCCTGTACGTAGATACATTCGGTGTGAAGAATGCTATGTGCACAGCACTAGCTATTTTCTTGTAGAATATATCGCCGCTCCCACACATCTCTTGTCAACCTGCTAACAAAAAAAGATGCAATTCATAACGCACTCCTAAGTCACCAGAATGTGTAATTTTATCTGTATTCTTAAACCATAATGAAAAAAAATTGAAACACCGAGCAGTTACTTACCAAAAAAACTTATTATTCATGAAGTCATCCACTGTACGTAGATACATTCGGTGTGAAGAATGCTATGTGCAAAGCACTAGCGATTTTCTTGTAGAATATGTCGCCACTACCACACACCTCTTGTCAACCTGCTAACGAAAGAAAATGTAAACATTAGCGCACTCCAAAGTCACCAAATGTGTAAATTTATGTGTATCTTTAAAGCATTATAAAAAAAATTTAAACAAATTGCTGTTACTTCCCAAAAAACAAATTATTCACGCAGTCATCCCCTGTACGTAGATTCATTAGGTGTGAAGAATGCTATGTGCAAAGCACTAGCGATTTTCTTGTAGAATATGTCGCCACTCCCACACACCTCTTGTCAACCAGCTAACGAAACAAAATGTAAACATTAGCGCACTCCAAAGTCACCAAATGTGTAAATTTATGTGTATCTTTTAAGCATAATAAAGAAAATTTAAACAAATTGCTGTTACTTCCCAAAAAACAAATTATTCACGCAGTCATCCCCTGTACGTAGATACATTCGGGGTGAAGAATGCTATGTGCACAGCACTAGCGATTTTCTTGTAGAATATATCGCCGCTCCCACACATCTCTTGTCAACCTGCTAACAAAAGAAAATGCAATGATTAGCGCACTCCTAAGTCACCAGAATGTGTAATTTTATCTGTATTCTTAAACCATAATGAAAAAAAATTAAAACATCGAGCAGTTACTTACCAAAAAAACTTATTATTCAAGAAGTCATCCACTGTACGTAGATACATTCGGTGGGAAGAATGCTATGTGCAAAGCACTAGCGATTTTCTTGTAGAATATGTCGCCACTCCCACACACCTCTTGTCAACCTGCTAACGAAAGAAAATGTAAACATTAGCGCACTCCAAAGTCACCAAATGTGTAAACTTATGTGTATCTTTAAAGCATAATAAAAAAATTTAAACAAATTGCTTTTACTTCCCAAAAAACAAATTATTCACGCAGTCATCCCCTGTACGTAGATACATTCGGTGTGAAGAAAGCTATGTGCACAGCACTAGCGATTTTCTTGTAGAATATATCGCCGCTCCCACACATCTCTTGTCAACCTGCTAACAAAAGAAAATGCAATCATTAGCGCACTTCTAAGTCACCAGAATGTGTAATTGTATCTGTATTCTTAAACCATGATGAAAAAAAATTAAAACATCGAGCAGTTACTTACCAATAAAAATTATTATTCATGAAGTCATCCACTGTACGTAGATACATTCGGTGTGAAGAATGCTATGTGCAAAGCACTAGCCATTTTCTTGTAGAATATGTCGCCACTCGCACACACCTCTCGTCAAACTGCTAACGAAAGAAAATGTAAACATTAGCGCACTCCAAAGTCACCAAATGTGTAAATTTATGTGAATCTTTAAAGCATAATAAAAAAAAATTTAATCAAATTTCTGTTACTTCCCAAAAAACAAATTATTCACGCAGTCATCCCCTGTACGTAGATACATTCGGTGTGAAGAATGCTATGTGCACAGCACTAGCGATTTTCTTGTAGAATATTTCGCCGCTCCCACACATCTCTTGTCAACCTGCTAACAAAAGAAAATGCAATCATTAGCGCACTCCTAAGTCACCAGAATGTGTAATTTTATCTGTATTCTTAAACCATAATGAAAAAAAATTAAAACATCGAGTAGTTACTTACCAAAAAAAACTTATTATTCATGAAGTCATCCACTGTACGTAGATACATTCGGTGTGAAGAATGCTATGTGCAAAGCACTATCGATTTTCTTGTAGAATATGTCGCCACTCCCACACACCTCTCGTCAACCTGCTAACGAAAGAAAATGTAAACATTAGCGCACTCCAAAGTCACCAAATGTGTAAATTTATGTGTATCTTTAAAGCATAATAAAAAAAATTTAAACAAATTGCTGTTACTTCCCAAAAAACAAATTATTCACGCAGTCATCCCCTGTACGTAGATACATTCGGTGTGAAGAATGCTATGTGCACAGCACTAGCGATTTTCTTGTAGAATATATCGCCGCTCTCACACATCTCTTGTCAACCTGCTAACAAAAAAAGATGCAATTCATAGCGCACTCCTAAGTCACCAGAATGTGTAATTTTATCTGTATTCTTAAACCATAATGAAAAAAAATTGAAACATCGAGTAGTTACTTACCAAAAAAACTTATTATTCATGAAGTCATCCACTGTACGTAGATACATTCGGTGTGAAGAATGCTATGTGCAAAGCACTAGCGATATTCTTGTAGAATATGTCGCCACTCCCACACACCTCTCGTCAACCTGCTAACGAAAGAAAATGTAAACATTAGCGCACTCCAAAGTCAGCAAATGTGTAAATTTATGTGAATCTTTAAAGCATAATCAAAAAAAAATTTAATCAAATTTCTGTTAATTCCCAAAAAACAAATTATTGGTTCAAATGGTTCAAATGGCTCTGAGCACTATGGGACTCAACATCTTAGGTCATAAGTCCCCTAGAACTTAGAACTACTTAAACCTAACTAACCTAAGGACATCACACACACCCATGCCCGAGGCAGGATTCGAACCTGCGACCATAGCAGTCCCGCGGTTCGGGACTGCAGCGCCAGAACCGCTAGACCACCGCGGCCGGCAAACAAATTATTCACGCAGTCATCCCCTGTACGTAGATACATTCGGTGTGAAGAATGCTATGTGCACAGCACTAGCGATTTTCTTGTAGAATATTTCGCCGCTCCCACACATCTCTTGTCAACCTGCTAACAAAAGAAAATGCAATCATTAGCGCACTCCTAAGTCACCAGAATGTGTAATTTTATCTGTATTCTTAAACCATAATGAAAAAAAATTAAAACATCGAGTAGTTACTTACCAAAAAAACTTATTATTCATGAAGTCATCCACTGTACGTAGATACATTCGGTGTGAAGAATGCTATGTGCAAAGCACTAGCGATTTTCTTGTAGAATATGTCGCCACTCCCACACACCTCTCGTCAACCTGCTAACGAAAGAAAATGTAAACATTAGCGCACTCCAAAGTCACCAAATGTGTAAATTTATGTGTATCTTTAAAGCATAATAAAAAAAATTTAAACAAATTGCTGTTACTTCCCAAAAAACAAATTATTCACGCAGTCATCCCCTGTACGTAGATACATTCGGTGTGAAGAATGCTATGTGCACAGCACTAGCGATTTTCTTGTAGAATATATCGCCGCTCCCACACATCTCTTGTGAACCTGCTAACAAAAAAAGATGCAATTCATAGCGCACTCCTAAGTCACCAGAATGTGTAATTTTATCTGTATTCTTAAACCATAATGAAAAAAAATTAAAACATCGAGTAGTTACTTACCAAAAAAACTTATTATTCATGAAGTCATCCACTGTACGTAGATACATTCGGTGTGAAGAATGCTATGTGCAAAGCACTAGCGATTTTCTTGTAGAATATGTCGCCACTCCCACACACCTCTTGTCAACCTGCTAACGAAACAAAATGTAAACATTAGCGCACTCCAAAGTCACCAAATGTGTAAATTTATGTGTATCTTTTAAGCATAATAAAAAAAATTTAAACAAATTGCTGTTACTTCCCAAAAAACAAATTATTCACGCAGTCATCCCCTGTACGTAGATACATTCGGTGTGAAGAATGCTATGTGCACAGCACTAGCGATTTTCTCGTAGAATATATCGCCGCTCCCACACATCTCTTGTCAACCTGCTAACAAAAGAAAATGCAATCATTAGCGCACTCCTAAGTCACCAGAATGTGTAATTTTATCTCTATTCTTAAACCATAATGAAAAAAATTAAAACATCGAGCAGTTACTTACCAAAAAAACTTATTATTCAAGAAGTCATCCACTGTACGTAGATACATTCGGTGGGAAGAATGCTATGTGCAAAGCACTAGCGATTTTCTTGTAGAATATGTCGCCACTCCCACACACCTCTTGTCAACCTGCTAACGAAAGAAAATGTAAACATTAGCGCACTCCAAAGGCACCAAATGTGTAAATTTATGTGTATCTTTAAAGCATAGTAAAAAAATTTAAACAAATTGCTTTTACTTCCCAAAAAACAAATTATTCACGCAGTCATCCCCTGTACGTAGATACATTCGGGGTGAAGAATGCTATGTGCACAGCACTAGCGATTTTCTTGTAGAATATATCGCCGCTCCCACACATCTCTTGTCAACCTGCTAACAAAAGAAAATGCAATCATTAGCGCACTCCTAAGTCACCAGAATGTGTAATTTTATCTGTATTCTTAAACCATAATGAAAAAAAATTAAAACATCGAGCAGTTACTTACCAAAAAAACTTATTATTCAAGAAGTCATCCACTGTACGTAGATACATTCGGTGGGAAGAATGCTATGTGCAAAGCACTACCGATTTTCTTCTAGAATATGTCGCCACTCCCACACACCTCTTGTCAACCTGCTAACGAAAGAAAATGTAAACATTAGCGCACTCCAAAGTCACCAAATGTGTAAATTTATTTGTATCTTTAAAGCATAATAAAAAAATTTAAACAAATTGCTTTTACTTTCCAAAAAACAAATTATTCACGCAGTCATCCCCTGTACGTAGATACATTCGGTGTGAAGAAAGCTATGTGCACAGCACTAGCGATTTTCTTGTAGAATATATCGCCGCTCCCACACATCTCTCGTCAATCTGCTAACAAAGGAAAATGCAATCATTAGCGCACTTCTAAGTCACCAGAATGTGTAATTGTATCTGTATTCTTAAACCATGATGAAAAAAAATTAAAACATCGAGCAGTTACTTACCAATAAAAATTATTATTCATGAAGTCATCCACTGTACGTAGATACATTCGGTGTGAAGAATGCTATGTGCAAAGCACTAGCCATTTTCTTGTAGAATATGTCGCCACTCGCACACACCTCTCGTCAACCTGCTAACGAAAGAAAATGTAAACATTAGCGCACTCCAAAGTCACCAAATGTGTAAATTTATGTGAATCTTTAAAGCATAATAAAAAAAAAATTTAATCAAATTTCTGTTACTTCCCAAAAAACAAATTATTCACGCAGTCATCCCCTGTACGTAGATACATTCGGTGTGAAGAATGCTATGTGCACAGCACTAGCGATTTTCTCGTAGAATATATCGCCGCTCCCACACATCTCTTGTCAACCTGCTAACAAAAGAAAATGCAATCATTAGCGCACTCCTAAGTCACCAGAATGTGTAATTTTATCTCTATTCTTAAACCATAATGAAAAAAAATTAAAACATCGGGCAGTTACTTACCAAAAAAACTTATTATTCATGAAGTCATCCACTGTACGTAGATACATTCGGTGTCAAGAATGCTATGTGCAAAGCACTAGCGATTTTCTTGTAGAATATGTCGCCACTCCCACACACCTCTCGTCAACCTGCTAACGAATGAAAATGTAAACATTAGCGCACTCCAAAGTCACCAAATATGTAAATTTATGTGTATCTTTAAAGCATAATAAAAAAAATTTAAACAAATTGCTGTTACTTCCCAAAAAACAAATTATTCACGCAGTCATCCCCTGTACGTAGATACATTCGGTGTGAAGAATGCTATGTGCACAGCACTAGCGATTTTCTTGTAGAATATATCGCCGCTCCCACACATCTCTTGTCAACCTGCTAACAAAAAAAGATGCAATTCATAGCGCACTCCTAAGTCACCAGAATGTGTAATTTTATCTGTATTCTTAAACCATAATGAAAAAAAATTGAAACACCGAGCAGTTACTTACCAAAAAAACTTATTATTCATGAAGTCATTCACTGTACGTAGATACATTCGGTGTGAAGAATGCTATGTGGAAAGCACTAGCGATTCTCTTGTACAATATGTCGCCACTCCCACACACCTCTTGTCAACCTGCTAACGAAAGAAAATGTAAACATTAGCGCACTCCAAAGTCACCAAATGTGTAAATTTATGTGTATCTTTAAAGCATTATAAAAAAAATTTAAACAAATTGCTGTTACTTCCCAAAAAACAAATTAGTCACGCAGTCATCCCCTGTACGTAGATTCATTAGGTGTGAAGAATGCTATGTGCAAAGCACTAGCGATTTTCTTGTAGAATATGTCGCCACTCCCACACACCTCTTGTCAACCTGCTAACGAAACAAAATGTAAACATTAGCGCACTCCAAAGTCACCAAATGTGTAAATTTATGTGTATCTTTTAAGCATAACAAAAAAAATTTAAACAAATTGCTGTTACTTCCCAAAAAACAAATTATTCACGCAGTCATCCCCTGTACGTAGATACATTCGGTGTGAAGAATGCTATGTGCACAGCACTAGCGATTTTCTCGTAGAATATATCGCCGCTCCCACACATCTCTTGTCAACCTGCTAACAAATGAAAATGCAATCATTAGCGCACTCCTAAGTCACCAGAATGTGTAATTTTATCTCTATTCTTAAACCATAATGAAAAAAAATTAAAACATCGAGCAGTTACTTACCAAAAAAACTTATTATTCATGACGTCATCCACTGTACGTAGATACATTCGGTGTGAAGAATGCTATGTGCAAAGCACTAGCGATTTTCTTGTAGAATATGTCGCCACTCCCACACACCTCTTGTCAACATGCTAACGAAAGAAAATGTAAACATTAGCGCACTCCAAAGTCACCAAATGTGTAAATTTATGTGTATCTTTAAAGCATAATAAAAAAAATTTAAACAAATTGCTGTTACTTCCCAAAAAACAAATTATTCACGCAGTCATCCCCTGTACGTAGATACATTCGGAGTGAAGAATGCTATGTGCACAGCACTAGCGATTTTCTTGTAGAATATATCGCCTCTCCCACACATCTCTTGTCAACCTGCTACCAAAAGAAAATGCAATCATTTGCGCACTCCTAAGTCACCAAAATGTGTATTGTTATCTGTATTCTTAACCCATAATGAAAAAAAATTAAAACATCGAGCTGTTACTTACCACAAAAACTTATTGTTCATGAAGTCAACCACTGTACGTAGATACATTCGGTGTGAAGAATGCTATGTGCAAAGCACTAGCGATTTTCTTGTAGAATATGTCGCCACTCCCACACACCCCTTGTCAACCTGCTAACGAAAGAAAATGTAAACATTAGCGCACTCCAAAGTCACCAAATGTGTAAATTTATGTGTATCTTTAAAGCATAATAAAAAAAATTTAAACAAATTGCTGTTACTTCCCAAAAAACAAATTATTCACGCAGTCATCCCCTGTACGTAGATACATTCGGTGTGAAGAATGCTATGTGCAAAGCACTATCGATTTTCTTGTAGAATATGTCGCCGCTCCCACTCATCTCTTGTCAATCTGCTACCAAAAGAAAATTCAATCATTAGCGCACTCCTAAGTCACCAGAATGTGTAATTTTATCTGTATTCTTAAACCATAATGAAAAAAAATTAAAACATCGAGCTTTTACTTACCAAAAAAAATTATTATTCATGAAGTCATCCACTGTACGTAGATACATTCGGTGTGAAGAATGCTATGTGCAAAGCACTAGCGATTTTCTTGTAGAATATGTTGCCACTCCCACTCACCTCTTGTCAACCTGCTAGCGAAAGAAAATGTAAACATTAGCGCACTCCAAAGTCACCAAATGTGTAAATTTATGTGTATCTTTAAAGCATAATAAAAAAAATTTAAACAAATTGCTGTTACTTCCCAAAAAACAAATTATTCACGCAGTCATCCCCTGTACGTAGATACATTCGGTGTGAAGAATGCTATGTGCACAGCACTAGCGATTTTCTTGTAGAATATATCGCCGCTCCCACACATCTCTTGTCAACCTGCTAACAAAAGAAAATTCAATCATTAGCGCACTCCTAAGTCACCAGAATGTGTAATTTTATCTGTATTCTTAAACCATAATGAAAAATAATTAAAACATCGAGCAGTTACTTACCAAACAAACTTATTATTCAAGAAGTCATCCACTGTACGTAGATACATTCGGTGTGAAGAATGCTATGTGCAAAGCACTAGCGATTTTCTTGTAGAATATGTCGCCACTCCCACACACCTCTTGTCAACATGCTAACGAAAGAAAATGTAAACATTAGCGCACTCCAAAGTCACCAAATGTGTAAATTTATGTGTATCTTTAAAGCATAATAAAAAAATTTAAACAAATTGCTTTTACTTCCCAAAAAACAAATTATTCACGCAGTCATCCCCTGTACGTAGATACATTCGGTGTGAAGAAAGCTATGTGCACAGCACTAGCGATTTTCTTGTAGAATATATCGCCGCTCCCTCACATCTCTTGTCAACCTGCTAACAAAAGAAAATGCAATCATTAGCGCACTTCTAAGTCACCAGAATGTGTAATTGTATCTGTATTCTTAAACCATGATGAAAAAAAATTAAAACATCGAGCAGTTACTTACCAATAAAAATTATTATTCATGAAGTCATCCACTGTACGTAGATACATTCGGTGTGAAGAATGCTATGTGCAAAGCACTAGCCATTTTCTTGTACAATATGTCGCCACTCGCACACAGCTCTTGTCAACCTGCTAACGAAAGAAAATGTAAACATTAGCGCACTCCAAAGTCACCAAATGTGTAAATTTATGTGAATCTTTAAAGCATAATAAAAAAAATTTAATCAAATTTCTGTTACTTCCCAAAAAACAAATTATTCACGCAGTCATCCCCTGTACGTAGATACATTCGGTGTGAAGAATGCTATGTGCAAAGCACTAGCGATTTTCTTGTAGAATATGTCGCCACTACCACACACCTCTTGTCAACCTGCTAACGAAAGAAAATGTAAACATTAGCGCACTCCAAAGTCACCAAATGTGTAAATTTATGTGTATCTTTAAAGCATAATAAAAAAATTTAAACAAATTGCTGTTACTTCCCAAAAAACAAATTATTCACGCAGTCATCCCCTGTACGTAGATACATTCGGTGTGAAGAATGCTAAGTGCACAGCACTAGCGACTTTCTTGTAGAATATGTCGCCACTCCCACACATCTCTTGTCAACCTGCTAACAATAGAAAATGCAATCCTTAGCGCCCTCCTAAGTCACCAGAATGTGTAATTTTATCTGTATTCTTAAACCATAATGAAAAAAAATTAAAACATCGAGCAGTTACTTACCAAAAAAATTTATTATTCATGAAGTCATCCACTGTACTTAGATACATTCGTTGTGAAGAATGCTATGTGCAAAGCATTAGCGATTTTCTTGTAGAATATGTCGCCACTCCCACACACCTCTTGTCAACCTGCTAACGAAAGAAAATGTAAACATTAGCGTACTCCAAAGTCACCAAATTTGTAAATTTATGTGTATCTTTAAAGCATAATAAAAAAATTTAAACAAATTGCTGTTACTTCCCAAAAAACAAATTATTCACGCAGTCATCCCCTGTACGTAGATACATTCGGTGTGAAGAATGCTATGTGCACAGCACTAGCGATTTTCTTGTAGAATATATCGCCGCTCCCACACATCTCTTGTCAACCTGCTAACAAAAGAAAATGCAATCATTAGCGCACTCCTAAGTCACCAGAATGTGTAATTTTATCTGTATTCTTAAACCATAATGAAAAAAAATTAAAACATCGAGCAGTTACTTACCAGAAAAACTTATTATTCAGAAGTCATCCACTGTACGTAGATACATTCGGTGTGGAGAATGCTATGTGCACAGCACTAGCGATTTTCTTGTAGAATATATCGCCGCTCCCACACATCTCTTGTCAACCTGCTAACAAAAGAAAATGCAATCATTAGCGCACTCCTAAGTCACCAGAATGTGTAATTTTATCTGTATTCTTAAACCATAAGGAAAAAAAATTAAAATATCGAGCAGTTACTTACCAAAAAAACTTATTATTCATAAGTCATCCACTGTACGTAGATACATTCGGTGTGAAGAATGCTATGTGCAAAGCACTAGCGATTTTCTTGTAGAATATGTCGCCACTCCCACACACCTCTTGTCAACCTGCTAACGAAAGAAAATGTAAACGTTAGCGCACTCCAAAGTCACCAAATGTGTAAATTTATGTGTATCTTTAAAGCATAATAAAAAAATTTAAACAATATGCTGTTACTTCCCAAAAAACAAATTATTCACGCAGTCATCCCCTGTACGTAGATACATTCGGTGTGAAGAATGCTATGTGCACAGCACTAGCGATTTTCTTGTAGAATATATCGCCGCTCCCACACATCTCTTGTCAACCTTCTAACAAAAAAAAAATGCAATCATTAGCGCACTCCTAAGTCACCAGAATGTGTAATTTTATCTGTATTCTTAAACCATAATGAAAAAAAATTGAACCACCGAGCAGTTACTTACCAAAAAAACTTATTATTCAGAAGTCATCCACTGTACGTAGATACAATCGGTGTAAAGAATGCTATGTGCAAAGCACTAGCGATTTTCTTGTAGAATATGTCGTTACTACCACACACCTCTTGTCAACCTGCTAACGAAAGAAAATGTAAACATTAGCGCACTCCAAAGTCACCAAATGTGTAAATTTATGTGAACCTTTAAAGCATAACAAAAAAAAATTTAAACAAATTGCTGTTACTTCCCAAAAAACAAATTATTCACGCAGTCATCCCCTGTACGTAGATATATTCGGTGTGAAGAATGCTAAGTGCACAGCACTAGCGATTTTCTTGTAGAATATATCGCCGCTCCCACACATCTCTTGTCAACCTGCTAACAATAGAAAATGCAATCCTTAGCGCACTCCTAAGTCACCAGAATGTGTAATTTTATCTGTATTTTTAAACCATAATGAAAAAAAATTAAAACATCGAGCAGTTACTTACCAAAAAAATTTATTATTCATGAAGTTATCCACTGTACGTAGATACATTCGGTGTGAAGAATGGTATGTGCAAAGGACAAGCGATTTTCTTGTAGAATATGTGGCCACTCCCACACACCTCTTGTCAACCTGCTAACGAAAGAAAATGTAAACATTAGCGCACTCCAAAGTCACCAAATGTGTAAATTTATGTGTATCTTTAAAGCATGATAAAAAAAATTTAAACAAATTGCTGTTACTTCCCAAAAAACAAATTATTCACGCAGTCATCCCCTGTACGTAGATACATTCGGTGTGAAGAATGCTAAGTGCACTGCACTAGCGATTATCTTGTAGAATATATCGCCGCTCCCACACATCTCTTGCCAACCTGCTAACAATAGAAAATGCAATCCTTAGCGCACTCCTAAGTCACCAGAATGTGTAATTTTATCTGTATTCTTAAACCGTAATGAAAAAAAATTAAAACATCGAGCAGTTACTTACCAAAAAAATTTATTATTCATGAAGTCATCCACTGTACGTAGATACATTCGGTGTGAAGAATGCTATGTGCAAAGCACAAGCGATTTTCTTGTAGAATATGTCGCCACTCCCACACACCTCTTGTCAACCTGCTAACGAAAGAAAATGTAAACATTAGCGCACTCCAAAGTCACCAAAAGTGTAAATTTATGTGTATCTTTAAACATAATAAAAAAATTTAAACAAATTGCTGTTACTTCCCAAAAAAACAAATTATTCACGCAGTCATCCCCTGTACGTAGATACATTCGGTGTGAAGAATGCTATGTGCACAGCACTAGCGATTTTCTTGTAGAATATATCGCCGCTCCCACACATCTCTTGTCAACCTGCTAACAAAAGAAAATGCAATCATTAGCGCACTCCTAAGTCACCAGAATGTGTAATTTTATGTGATTTCTTAAACCATAATGAAAAAAAATTAAAACATCGAGCAGTTACTTACCAAAAAAACTTACTATTCATGAAGTCATCCACTGTACGTAGATACATTCGGTGTAAAGAATGCTATGTGCAAAGCACTAGCGATTTTCTTGTAGAATATGTCGCCACTCCCACACACCTCTTGTCAACCTGCTAACGAAAGAAAATGTAAACATTAGCGCACTCCAAAGTCACCAAATGTGTAAATTCATGTGAATCTTTAAAGCATAATAAAACAAAATTTAATCAAATTGCTGTTACTTCTCAAAAACAAATTATTCACGCAGTCATCCCCTGTACGTAGATACATTCGGTGTGAAGAATGCTATGTGCACAGCACTAGCGATTTTCTTGTAGAATATATCGCCGCTCCCACACATCTCTTGTCAACCTGCTAACAAAAGAAAATGCAATCATTAGCGCACTCCTAAGTCACCAGAATGTGTAATTTTATCTGATTTCTTAAACCATAATGAAAAAAAATTAAAACATCGAGCAGTTACTTACCAAAAAAACTTACTATTCATGAAGTCATCCACTGTACGTAGATACATTCGGTGTAAAGAATGCTATGTGCAAAGCACTAGCGATTTTCTTGTAGAATATGTCGCCACTCCCACACATCTCTTGTCAACCTGCTAACAAAAGAAAATGCAATTATTAGCGCACTCCTAAGTCACCAGAATGTGTAATTTTATCTGTATTCTTAAACCATAATTAAAAAGAAATTAAAACATCGAGCAGTTACTTACCAAAAAAACTTATTATTCAGAAGTCATCCACTGTACGTAGATACATTCGGTGTGAAGAATGCTATGTGCAAAGCACTAGCGATTTTCTTGTAGAATATGTCGCCACTCCCACACACCTCTTCTCAACCTGTTAACGAAAGAAATTGTAAACATTATCGCACTCCAAAGTCACCAAATGTGTAAATTTATGTGTATCTTTAAAGCATAATAAAAAAAATTTAACCAAATTGCTGTTACTTCCCAAAAAACAAATTATTCACGCAGTCATCCCCTGTACGTAGATACATTCGGTGTGAAGAATGCTATGTGCTCAGCACTAGCGATTTTCTTGTAGAATATATCGCCGCTCCCACACATCTCTTGTCAACCTGCTAACAAAAAAAGATGCAATTCATAGCGCACTCCTAAGTCACCAGAATGTGTAATTTTATCTGTATTCTTAAACCATAATGAAAAAAAATTGGAACACCGAGCAGTTACTTACCAAAAAAACTTATTATTCATGAAGTCATCCACTGTACGTAGATACATTCGGTGTGAAGAATGCTATGTGCAAAGCACTAGCGATTTTCTTGTACTATATGTCGCCACTACCACACACCTCTTGTCAACCTGCTAACGAAAGAAAATGTAAACATTAGCGCACTCCAAAGTCACCAAATGTGTAAATTTATGTGAACCTTTAAAGCATAATATAAAAAATTTAAACAAATTGCTGTTACTTCCCAAAAAACAAATTATTCACGCAGTCATACCCTGTACGTAGATACATTCGGTGTGAAGAATGCTAAGTGCACAGCACTAGCGACTTTCTTGTAGAATATATCGCCGCTCCCACACATCTCTTGTCAACTTGCTAACAATAGAAAATGCAATCCTTAGCGCACTCCTAAGTCACCAGAATGTGTAATTTTATCTGTATTCTTAAACCATAATGAAAAAAAATTAAAACATGGAGCAGTTACTTACCAAAAAAATTTATTATTCATGAAGTCATCCACTGTACTTAGATACATTCGGTGTGAAGAATGCTATGTGCAAAGCACTATGGATTTTCTTGTAGAATATGTCGCCACTCCCACACACCTCTTGTCAACCTGCTAACGAAAGAAAATGTAAACGTTAGCGCACTCCAAAGTCACCAAATGTGTAAATTTATGTGTATCTTTAAAGCATAATAAAAAAATTTAAACAAATTGCTGTTACTTCCCAAAAGACAAATTATTCACGCAGTCATCCCCTGTACGTAGATACATTCGGTGTGAAGAATGCTATGTGCACAGCACTAGCGATTTTCTTGTAGAATATATCGCCGCTCCCACACATCTCTTGTCAACCTTCTAACAAAAAAAATGCAATCATTAGCGCACTCCTAAGTCACCAGAATGTGTAATTTTATCTGTATTCTTGAACCATAATGAAAAAAAATTGAACCACCGAGCAGTTACTTACCAAAAAAACTTATTATTCATGAAGTCATCCACTGTACGTAGATACATTCGGTGTAAAGAATGCTATGTGCAAAGCACTAGCGATTTTCTTGTAGAATATGTCGCCACTACCACACACCTCTTGTCAACCTGCTAACGAAAGAAAATGTAAACATTAGCGCACTCCAAAGTCACCAAATGTGTAAATTTATGTGAACCTTTAAAGCATGATAAAAAAAATTTAAACAAATTGCTGTTACTTCCCAAAAAACAAATTATTCACGCAGTCATCCCCTGTACGTAGATACATTCGGTGTGAAGAATGCTATGTGCACAGCACTAGCGATTTTCTTGTAGAATATATCGCCGCTCCCACACATCTCTTGTCAACCTGCTAACAAAAGAAAATGCAATCATTAGCGCACTCCTAAGTCACCAGAATGTGTAATTTTATCTGTATTCTTAAACCATAATGAAAAAAAATTAAAACATCGAGCAGTTACTTACCAAAAAAACTTATTATTCAGAAGTCATCCACTGTACGTAGATACATTCGGTGTGAAGAATGCTATGTTCACAGCACTAGCGATTTTCTTGTAGAATATATCGCCGCTCCCACACATCTCTTGTCAACCTGCTAACAAAAGAAAATGCAATTATTAGCGCACTCCTAAGTCACCAGAATGTGTAATTTTATCTGTATTCTTAAACCATAATTAAAAAAAAATTAAAGCATCGAGCAGTTACTTACCAAAAAAACTTATTATTCAGAAGTCATCCACTGTACGTAGATACATTCGGTGTGAAGAATGCTATGTACAAAGCACTAGCGATTTTCTTGTAGAATATGTCGCCACTCCCACACACCTCTTGTCAACCTGCTAACGAAACAAAATGTAAACATTAGCGCACTCCAAAGTCACCAAATGTGTAAATTCATGTGAATCTTTAAAGCATAATAAAAAAAATTTAATCAAATTGCTGCTACTTCTCAAAAAACAAATTATTCACGCAGTCATCCCCTGTACGTAGATACATTCGGTGTGAAGAATGCTATGTGCACAGCACTAGCGATTTTCTTGTAGAATATATCGCCGCTCCCACACATCTCTTGTCAACCTGCTAACAAAAGAAAATGCAATCATTAGCGCACTCCTAAGTCACCAGAATGTGTAATTTTATCTGTATTCTTAAACCATAATGAAAAAAAATTAAAACATCGAGCTGTTACTTACCAAAAAAACTTATTATCCATGAAGTCATCCACTGTACGTAGATACATTCGGTGTGAAGAATGCTATGTTCAAAGCACTACCGATTTTCTTGTAGAATATGTCGCCACTCCCACACACCTCTTGTCAACCTGTTAACGAAAGAAAATGTAAACATTAGCGCACTCCAAAGTCACCAAATGTGTAAATTTATGTGTATCTTTAAAGCATAATAAAAAAAATTTAAACAAATTGGTTTTACTTCCCAAAAAACAAATTATTCACGCAGTCATCCCCTGTACGTAGATACATTCGGTGTGAAGAATGCTATGTGCAAAGCACTAGCGATTTTCTTGTACAATATGTCGCCACTACCACACACCTCTTGTCAACCTGCTAACGAACGAAAATGTAAACATTAGCGCACTCCAAAGTCACCAAATGTGTAAATTTATGTGTATCTTTAAAGCATAATAAAAAAAATTTAAACAAATTGCTGTTACTTCCCAAAAAACAAATTTTTCACGCAGTCATCCCCTGTACGTAGATACATTCGGTGTGAAGAATGCTAAGTGCACAGCACTAGCGATTTTCTTGTAGAATATATCGCCGCTCCCACACATCTCTTGCCAACCTGCTAACAATAGAAAATGCAATCATTAGCGCACTCCTAAGTCACCAGAATGTGTAATTTTATCTGTATTCTTAAACCATAATGAAAAAAAATTAAAACATCGAGCAGTTACTTACCAAAAAAACTTACTATTCATGAAGTCATCCACTGTACGTAGATACATTCGGTGTGAAGAATGCTATGTGCAAAGCACTAGCGATTTTCTTGTAGAATATGTCGCCACTCCCACACACCTCTTGTCAACCTGCTAACGAAAGAAAATGTAAACATTAGCGCACTCCAAAGTCACCAAATGTGTAAATTTATGTGTATCTTTAAAGCATAATAAAGAAAATTTAAACAAATTGCTGTTACTTCCCAAAAAACAAATTATTCACGCTGTCATCCCCTGTACGTAGATACATTCGGTGTGAAGAATGCTATGTGCACAGCACTAGCGATTTTCTTGTAGAATATATCGCCGCTCTCACACATCTCTTGTCAACATGCTAACAAAACAAAATGCAATCATTAGCGCACTCCTAAGTCACCAGAATGTGTAACTTTATCTGTATTCTTAAACCATAATGAAAAAAAATTAAAACATCGAGCAGTTACTTACCAAAAAAACTTATTATTCAGAAGTCATCCACTGTACGTAGATACATTCGGTGTGAAGAATGCTATGTGCAAAGCACTAGCGATTTTCTTGTAGAATATATCGCCGCTCCCACACATCTCTTGTCAACCTGCTAACAAAAGAAAATGCAATCATTAGCGCACTCCTAAGTCACCAGAATGTGTAATTTTATCTGTATTCTTAAACCATAATGAAAAAAAATTAAAACATCGAGCTGTTACTTACCAAAAAAACTTATTATCCATGCAGTCATCCACTGTACGTAGATACATTCGGTGTGAAGAATGCTATGTTCAAAGCACTACCGATTTTCTTGTAGAATATGTCGCCACTCCCACACACCTCTTGTCAACCTGTTAACGAAAGAAAATGTAAACATTAGCGCACTCCAAAGTCACCAAATGTGTAAATTTATGTGTATCTTTAAAGCATAATAAAAAAAATTTAAACAAATTGGTTTTACTTCCCAAAAAACAAATTATTCACGCAGTCATCCCCTGTACGTAGATACATTCGGTGTGAAGAATGCTATGTGCAAAGCACTAGCGATTTTCTTGTAGAATATGTCGCCACTCCCACACACCTCTTGTCAACCTGCTAACGAACGAAAATGTAAACATTAGCGCACTCCAAAGTCACCAAATGTGTAAATTTATGTGTATCTTTAAAGCATAATAAAAAAAATTTAAACAAATTGCTGTTACTTCCCAAAAAACAAATTTTTCACGCAGTCATCCCCTGTACGTAGATACATTCGGTGTGAAGAATGCTAAGTGCACAGCACTAGCGATTTTCTTGTAGAATATATCGCCGCTCCCACACATCTCTTGCCAACCTGCTAACAATAGAAAATGCAATCATTAGCGCACTCCTAAGTCACCAGAATGTGTAATTTTATCTGTATTCTTAAACCATAATGAAAAAAAATTAAAACATCGAGCAGTTACTTACCAAAAAAACTTACTATTCATGAAGTCATCCACTGTACGTAGATACATTCGGTGTGAAGAATGCTATGTGCAAAGCACTAGCGATTTTCTTGTAGAATATGTCGCCACTCCCACACACCTCTTGTCAACCTGCTAACGAAAGAAAATGTAAACATTAGCGCACTCCAAAGTCACCAAATGTGTAAATTTATGTGTATCTTTAAAGCATAATAAAGAAAATTTAAACAAATTGCTGTTACTTCCCAAAAAACAAATTATTCACGCTGTCATCCCCTGTACGTAGATACATTCGGTGTGAAGAATGCTATGTGCACAGCACTAGCGATTTTCTTGTAGAATATATCGCCGCTCTCACACATCTCTTGTCAACATGCTAACAAAACAAAATGCAATCATTAGCGCACTCCTAAGTCACCAGAATGTGTAATTTTATCTGTATTCTTAAACCATAATGAAAAAAAATTAAAACATCGAGCAGTTACTTACCAAAAAAACTTATTATTCATGAAGTCATCCACTGTACGTAGATACATTCGGTGTGAAGAATGCTATGTGCAAAGCACTAGCGATTTTCTTGTACAATATGTCGCCACTACCACACACCTCTTGTCAACCTGCTAACAAAAGAAAATGTAAACATTAGCGCACTCCAAAGTCACCAAATGTGTAAATTCATGTGAATCTTTAAAGCATAATAAAAAAAATTTAATCAAATTGCTGTTACTTCCCAAAAAACAACTTATTCACGCAGTCATCCCCTGTACGTAGATACATTCGGTGTGAAGAATGCTATGTGCAAAGCACTAGCGATTTTCTTGTAGAATATGTCGCCACTCCCACACACCTCTTGTCAACCTGCTAACGAAAGAAAATGTAAACATTAGCGCACTCCAAAGTCACCAAATGTGTAAATTTATGTGTATCTTTAAAGCATAATAAAAAAAATTTAAACAAATTGCTGTTACTTCCCAAAAAACAAATTATTCACGCAGTCATCCCCTGTACGTAGATACATTCGGTGTGAAGAATGCTAAGTGCACAGCACTAGCGATTTTCTTGTAGAATATATCGCCGCTCCCACACATCTCTTGTCAACCTGCTAACAATAGAAAATGCAATCATTAGCGCACTCCTAAGTCACCAGAATGTGTAATTTTATCTGTATTCTTAAACCATAATGAAAAAAAATTGAAACACCGAGCAGTTACTTACCAAAAAAACTTATTATTCATGAAGTCATCCACTGTACGTAGATACATTCGGTGTGAAGAATGCTATGTGCAAAGCACTAGCGATTTTCTTGTACAATATGTCGCCACTACCACACACCTCTTGTCAACCTGCTAACGAAAGAAAATGTAAACATTAGCGCACTCCAAAGTCACCAAATGTGTAAATTTATGAGTATCTTTAAAGCATAATATAAAAAATTTAAACAAATTGCTGTTACTTCCCAAAAAACAAATTATTCACGCAGTCATCCCCTGTACGTAGATACATTCGGTGTGAAGAATGCTAAGTGCACAGCACTAGCGACTTTCTTGTAGAATATATCGCCGCTCCCACACATCTCTTGTCAACTTGCTAACAATAGAAAATGCAATCCTTAGCGCACTCCTAAGTCACCAGAATGTGTAATTTTATCTGTATTCTTAAACCATAATGAAAAAAAATTAAAACATGGAGCAGTTACTTACCAAAAAAATTTATTATTCATGAAGTCATCCACTGTACTTAGATACATTCGGTGTGAAGAATGCTATGTGCAAAGCACAAGCGATTTTCTTGTAGAATATGTCGCCACTCCCACACACCTCTTGTCAACCTGCTAACGAAACAAAATGTAAACATTAGCGCACTCCAAAGTCACCAAAAGTGTAAATTTATGTGTATCTTTAAAGCATAATAAAAAAATTTAAACAAATTGCTGTTACTTCCCAAAAAACAAATTATTCACGCAGTCATCCCCTGTACGTAGATACATTCGGTGTGAAGAATGCTATGTGCACAGCACTAGCGATTTTCTTGTAGAATATATCGCCGCTCCCACACATCTCTTGTCAACCTGCTAACAAAAGAAAATGCAATCATTAGCGCACTCCTAAGTCACCAGAATGTGTAATTTTATCTGTATTCTTAAACCATAATGAAAAAAAATTTAAACATCGAGCAGTTACTTACCAAGAAAACTTATTATTCATGAAGTCATCCACTGTACGTAGATACATTCGGTGGAAGAATGCTATGTGCAAAGCACTAGCGATTTTCTTGTAGAATATGTCGCCACTCCCGCACACCTCTTGTCAACCTGCTAACGAAAGAAAATGTAAACATTAGCGCACTCCAAAGTCACCAAATGTGTAAATTTATGTGTATCTTTAAAGCATAATAAAGAAAATTTAAACAAATTGCTGTTACTTCCCAAAAAACAAATTATTCACGCAGTCATCCCCTGTACGTAGATACATTCGGTGTGAAGAATGCTAAGTGCACAGCACTAGGGATTTTCTTGTAGAATATATCGCCGCTCCCACACATCTCTTGTCAACCTGCTAACAAAAGAAAATGCAATCATTAGCGGACTCCTAAGTCACCAGAATGTGTAATTTTATATGTATTCTTAAACCATAATGAAAAAAAATTAAAACATCGAGCAGTTACTTACCAGAAAAACTTATTATTCAGAAGTCATCCACTGTACGTAGATACATTCGGTGTGGAGAATGCTATGTGCACAGCACTAGCGATTTTCTTGTAGAATATATCGCCGCTCCCACACATCTCTTGTCAACCTGCTAACAAAAGAAAATGCAATCATTAGCGCACTCCTAAGTCACCAGAATGTGTAATTTTATCTGTATTCTTAAACCATAAGGAAAAAAAATTAAAACATCGAGCAGTTACTTACCAAAAAAACTTATTATTCAGAAGTCATCCACTGTACGTAGATACATTCGGTGTGAAGAATGCTATGTTCACAGCACTAGCGATTTTCTTGTAGAATATATCGCCGCTCCCACACATCTCTTGTCAACCTGCTAACAAAAGAAAATGCAATTATTAGCGCACTCCTAAGTCACCAGAATGTGTAATTTTATCTGTATTCTTAAACCATAATTAAAAAAAAAATTAAAGCATCGAGCAGTTACTTACCAAAAAAACTTATTATTCAGAAGTCATCCACTGTACGTAGATACATTCGGTGTGAAGAATGCTATGTACAAAGCACTAGCGATTTTCTTGTAGAATATGTCGCCACTCCCACACACCTCTTGTCAACCTGCTAACGAAAGAAAATGTAAACATTAGCGCACTCCAAAGTCACCAAATGTGTAAATTCATGTGAATCTTTAAAGCATAATAAAAAAAATTTAATCAAATTGCTGTTACTTCCCAAAAAACAACTTATTCACGCAGTCATCCCCTGTACGTAGATACATTCGGTGTGAAGAATGCTATGTGCACAGCACTAGCGATTTTCTTGTAGAATATATCGCCGCTCCCACACATCTCTTGTCAACCTGCTAACAAAAGAAAGTGCAATAATTAGCGCACTCCTAAGTCACCAGAATGTGTAATTTTATCTGTATTCTTAAACCATAATGAAAAAAAATTAAAACATTGAGCTGTTACTTACCAAAAAAACTTATTATCCATGAAGTCACCCACTGTACGTAGATACATTCGGTGTGAAGAATGCTATGTGCAAAGCACTAGCGACTTTCTTGTAGAATACGTCGCCACTCCCACACACCTCTTGTCAACCTGCTAACAAAAGAAAATGTAAACATTAGCGCACTCCAAAGTCACCAAATGTGTAAATTTATGTGTATCTTTAAAGCATAATAAAAAAAATTTAAACAAATTGCTGTTACTTCCCAAAAAACAAATTATTCACGCAGTCATCCCCTGTACGTAGATACATTCGGTGTGAAGAATGCTATGTGCAAAGCACTAGCGATTTTCTTGTAGAATATGTCGCCACTCCCACACACCTCTTGTCAACCTGCTAACGAAAGAAAATGTAAACATTAGCGCACTCCAAAGTCACCAAATGTGTAAATTTATGTGTATCTTTAAAGCATAATAAAAAAAATTTAAACAAATTGCTGTTACTTCCCAAAAAACAAATTATTCACGCAGTCATCCCCTGTACGTAGATACATTCGGTGTGAAGAATGCTAAGTGCACATCACTAGCGATTTTCTTGTAGAATATATCGCCGCTCCCACACATCTCTTGTCAACCTGCTAACAATAGAAAATGCAATCATTAGCGCACTCCTAAGTCACCAGAATGTGTAATTTTATCTGTATTCTTAAACCATAATGAAAAAAAATTGAAACACCGAGCAGTTACTTACCAAAAAAACTTATTATTCATGAAGTCATCCACTGTACGTAGATACATTCGGTGTGAAGAATGCTATGTGCAAAGCACTAGCGATTTTCTTGTACAATATGTCGCCACTACCACACACCTCTTGTCAACCTGCTAACGAAAGAAAATGTAAACATTAGCGCACTCCAAAGTCACCAAATGTGTAAATTTATGAGTATCTTTAAAGCATAATATAAAAAATTTAAACAAATTGCTGTTACTTCCCAAAAAACAAATTATTCACGCAGTCATCCCCTGTACGTAGATACATTCGGTGTGAAGAATGCTAAGTGCACAGCACTAGCGACTTTCTTGTAGAATATATCGCCGCTCCCACACATCTCTTGTCAACTTGCTAACAATAGAAAATGCAATCCTTAGCGCACTCCTAAGTCACCAGAATGTGTAATTTTATCTGTATTCTTAAACCATAATGAAAAAAAATTAAAACATGGAGCAGTTACTTACCAAAAAAATTTATTATTCATGAAGTCATCCACTGTACTTAGATACATTCGGTGTGAAGAATGCTATGTGCAAAGCACAAGCGATTTTCTTGTAGAATATGTCGCCACTCCCACACACCTCTTGTCAACCTGCTAACGAAACAAAATGTAAACATTAGCGCACTCCAAAGTCACCAAAAGTGTAAATTTATGTGTATCTTTAAAGCATAATAAAAAAATTTAAACAAATTGCTGTTACTTCCCAAAAAACAAATTATTCACGCAGTCATCCCCTGTACGTAGATACATTCGGTGTGAAGAATGCTATGTGCACAGCACTAGCGATTTTCTTGTAGAATATATCGCCGCTCCCACACATCTCTTGTCAACCTGCTAACAAAAGAAAATGCAATCATTAGCGCACTCCTAAGTCACCAGAATGTGTAATTTTATCTGTATTCTTAAACCATAATGAAAAAAAATTTAAACATCGAGCAGTTACTTACCAAGAAATCTTATTATTCATGAAGTCATCCACTGTACGTAGATACATTCGGTGGAAGAATGCTATGTGCAAAGCACTAGCGATTTTCTTGTAGAATATGTCGCCACTCCCACACACCTCTTGTCAACCTGCTAACGAAAGAAAATGTAAACATTAGCGCACTCCAAAGTCACCAAATGTGTAAATTTATGTGTATCTTTAAAGCATAATAAAGAAAATTTAAACAAATTGCTGTTACTTCCCAAAAAACAAATTATTCACGCAGTCATCCCCTGTACGTAGATACATTCGGTGTGAAGAATGCTAAGTGCACAGCACTAGGGATTTTCTTGTAGAATATATCGCCGCTCCCACACATCTCTTGTCAACCTGCTAACAAAAGAAAATGCAATCATTAGCGGACTCCTAAGTCACCAGAATGTGTAATTTTATATGTATTCTTAAACCATAATGAAAAAAAATTAAAACATCGAGCAGTTACTTACCAGAAAAACTTATTATTCAGAAGTCATCCACTGTACGTAGATACATTCGGTGTGGAGAATGCTATGTGCACAGCACTAGCGATTTTCTTGTAGAATATATCGCCGCTCCCACACATCTCTTGTCAACCTGCTAACAAAAGAAAATGCAATCATTAGCGCACTCCTAAGTCACCAGAATGTGTAATTTTATCTGTATTCATAAACCATAAGGAAAAAAAATTAAAATATCGAGCAGTTACTTACCAAAAAAACTTATTATTCAGAAGTCATCCACTGTACGTAGATACATTCGGTGTGAAGAATGCTATGTGCAAAGCACTATGGATTTTCTTGTAGAATATGTCGCCACTCCCACACACCTCTTGTCAACCTGCTAACGAAAGAAAATGTAAACGTTAGCGCACTCCAAAGTCACCAAATGTGTAAATTTATGTGTATCTTTAAAGCATAATAAAAAAATTTAAACAAATTGCTGTTACTTCCCAAAAAACAAATTATTCACGCAGTCATCCCCTGTACGTAGATACATTCGGTGTGAAGAATGCTATGTGCACAGCACTAGCGATTTTCTTGTAGAATATATCGCCGCTCCCACACATCTCTTGTCAACCTGCTAACAAAAGAAAATG
The DNA here is from genome assembly GCF_023898315.1 of Schistocerca nitens. NCBI lineage: Eukaryota > Metazoa > Arthropoda > Insecta > Orthoptera > Acrididae > Schistocerca > Schistocerca nitens. Next base: position 685,818 of record NW_026045896.1, on the reverse strand, counting down.
CAATCATTAGCGCACTCCTAAGTCACCAGAATGTCTAATTTTATCTGTATTCTTAAACCATAATGAAAAAAAATTAAAACATCGAGCAGTTACTTACCAAAAAAACTTATTATTCATGAAGTCATCCACTGTACGTAGATACATTCGGTGTGAAGAATGCTATGTGCAAAGCACTAGCGATTTTCTTGTACAATATGTCGCCACTACCACACACCTCTTGTCAACCTGCTAACGAAAGAAAATGTAAACATTAGCGCACTCCAAAGTCACCAAATGTGTAAATTTATGAGTATCTTTAAAGCATAATATAAAAAATTTAAACAAATTGCTGTTACTTCCCAAAAAACAAATTATTCACGCAGTCATCCCCTGTACGTAGATACATTCGGTGTGAAGAATGCTAAGTGCACAGCACTAGCGACTTTCTTGTAGAATATATCGCCGCTCCCACACATCTCTTGTCAACTTGCTAACAATAGAAAATGCAATCCTTAGCGCACTCCTAAGTCACCAGAATGTGTAATTTTATCTGTATTCTTAAACCATAATGAAAAAAAATTAAAACATGGAGCAGTTACTTACCAAAAAAATTTATTATTCATGAAGTCATCCACTGTACTTAGATACATTCGGTGTGAAGAATGCTATGTGCAAAGCACAAGCGATTTTCTTGTAGAATATGTCGCCACTCCCACACACCTCTTGTCAACCTGCTAACGAAACAAAATGTAAACATTAGCGCACTCCAAAGTCACCAAAAGTGTAAATTTATGTGTATCTTTAAAGCATAATAAAAAAATTTAAACAAATTGCTGTTACTTCCCAAAAAACAAATTATTCACGCAGTCATCCCCTGTACGTAGATACATTCGGTGTGAAGAATGCTATGTGCACAGCACTAGCGATTTTCTTGTAGAATATATCGCCGCTCCCACACATCTCTTGTCAACCTGCTAACAAAAGAAAATGCAATCATTAGCGCACTCCTAAGTCACCAGAATGTGTAATTTTATCTGTATTCTTAAACCATAATGAAAAAAAATTTAAACATCGAGCAGTTACTTACCAAGAAAACTTATTATTCATGAAGTCATCCACTGTACGTAGATACATTCGGTGGAAGAATGCTATGTGCAAAGCACTAGCGATTTTCTTGTAGAATATGTCGCCACTCCCGCACACCTCTTGTCAACCTGCTAACGAAAGAAAATGTAAACATTAGCGCACTCCAAAGTCACCAAATGTGTAAATTTATGTGTATCTTTAAAGCATAATAAAGAAAATTTAAACAAATTGCTGTTACTTCCCAAAAAACAAATTATTCACGCAGTCATCCCCTGTACGTAGATACATTCGGTGTGAAGAATGCTAAGTGCACAGCACTAGGGATTTTCTTGTAGAATATATCGCCGCTCCCACACATCTCTTGTCAACCTGCTAACAAAAGAAAATGCAATCATTAGCGGACTCCTAAGTCACCAGAATGTGTAATTTTATATGTATTCTTAAACCATAATGAAAAAAAATTAAAACATCGAGCAGTTACTTACCAGAAAAACTTATTATTCAGAAGTCATCCACTGTACGTAGATACATTCGGTGTGGAGAATGCTATGTGCACAGCACTAGCGATTTTCTTGTAGAATATATCGCCGCTCCCACACATCTCTTGTCAACCTGCTAACAAAAGAAAATGCAATCATTAGCGCACTCCTAAGTCACCAGAATGTGTAATTTTATCTGTATTCTTAAACCATAAGGAAAAAAAATTAAAACATCGAGCAGTTACTTACCAAAAAAACTTATTATTCAGAAGTCATCCACTGTACGTAGATACATTCGGTGTGAAGAATGCTATGTTCACAGCACTAGCGATTTTCTTGTAGAATATATCGCCGCTCCCACACATCTCTTGTCAACCTGCTAACAAAAGAAAATGCAATTATTAGCGCACTCCTAAGTCACCAGAATGTGTAATTTTATCTGTATTCTTAAACCATAATTAAAAAAAAAATTAAAGCATCGAGCAGTTACTTACCAAAAAAACTTATTATTCAGAAGTCATCCACTGTACGTAGATACATTCGGTGTGAAGAATGCTATGTACAAAGCACTAGCGATTTTCTTGTAGAATATGTCGCCACTCCCACACACCTCTTGTCAACCTGCTAACGAAAGAAAATGTAAACATTAGCGCACTCCAAAGTCACCAAATGTGTAAATTCATGTGAATCTTTAAAGCATAATAAAAAAAATTTAATCAAATTGCTGTTACTTCCCAAAAAACAACTTATTCACGCAGTCATCCCCTGTACGTAGATACATTCGGTGTGAAGAATGCTATGTGCACAGCACTAGCGATTTTCTTGTAGAATATATCGCCGCTCCCACACATCTCTTGTCAACCTGCTAACAAAAGAAAGTGCAATAATTAGCGCACTCCTAAGTCACCAGAATGTGTAATTTTATCTGTATTCTTAAACCATAATGAAAAAAAATTAAAACATTGAGCTGTTACTTACCAAAAAAACTTATTATCCATGAAGTCACCCACTGTACGTAGATACATTCGGTGTGAAGAATGCTATGTGCAAAGCACTAGCGACTTTCTTGTAGAATACGTCGCCACTCCCACACACCTCTTGTCAACCTGCTAACAAAAGAAAATGTAAACATTAGCGCACTCCAAAGTCACCAAATGTGTAAATTTATGTGTATCTTTAAAGCATAATAAAAAAAATTTAAACAAATTGCTGTTACTTCCCAAAAAACAAATTATTCACGCAGTCATCCCCTGTACGTAGATACATTCGGTGTGAAGAATGCTATGTGCAAAGCACTAGCGATTTTCTTGTAGAATATGTCGCCACTCCCACACACCTCTTGTCAACCTGCTAACGAAAGAAAATGTAAACATTAGCGCACTCCAAAGTCACCAAATGTGTAAATTTATGTGTATCTTTAAAGCATAATAAAAAAAATTTAAACAAATTGCTGTTACTTCCCAAAAAACAAATTATTCACGCAGTCATCCCCTGTACGTAGATACATTCGGTGTGAAGAATGCTAAGTGCACATCACTAGCGATTTTCTTGTAGAATATATCGCCGCTCCCACACATCTCTTGTCAACCTGCTAACAATAGAAAATGCAATCATTAGCGCACTCCTAAGTCACCAGAATGTGTAATTTTATCTGTATTCTTAAACCATAATGAAAAAAAATTGAAACACCGAGCAGTTACTTACCAAAAAAACTTATTATTCATGAAGTCATCCACTGTACGTAGATACATTCGGTGTGAAGAATGCTATGTGCAAAGCACTAGCGATTTTCTTGTACAATATGTCGCCACTACCACACACCTCTTGTCAACCTGCTAACGAAAGAAAATGTAAACATTAGCGCACTCCAAAGTCACCAAATGTGTAAATTTATGAGTATCTTTAAAGCATAATATAAAAAATTTAAACAAATTGCTGTTACTTCCCAAAAAACAAATTATTCACGCAGTCATCCCCTGTACGTAGATACATTCGGTGTGAAGAATGCTAAGTGCACAGCACTAGCGACTTTCTTGTAGAATATATCGCCGCTCCCACACATCTCTTGTCAACTTGCTAACAATAGAAAATGCAATCCTTAGCGCACTCCTAAGTCACCAGAATGTGTAATTTTATCTGTATTCTTAAACCATAATGAAAAAAAATTAAAACATGGAGCAGTTACTTACCAAAAAAATTTATTATTCATGAAGTCATCCACTGTACTTAGATACATTCGGTGTGAAGAATGCTATGTGCAAAGCACAAGCGATTTTCTTGTAGAATATGTCGCCACTCCCACACACCTCTTGTCAACCTGCTAACGAAACAAAATGTAAACATTAGCGCACTCCAAAGTCACCAAAAGTGTAAATTTATGTGTATCTTTAAAGCATAATAAAAAAATTTAAACAAATTGCTGTTACTTCCCAAAAAACAAATTATTCACGCAGTCATCCCCTGTACGTAGATACATTCGGTGTGAAGAATGCTATGTGCACAGCACTAGCGATTTTCTTGTAGAATATATCGCCGCTCCCACACATCTCTTGTCAACCTGCTAACAAAAGAAAATGCAATCATTAGCGCACTCCTAAGTCACCAGAATGTGTAATTTTATCTGTATTCTTAAACCATAATGAAAAAAAATTTAAACATCGAGCAGTTACTTACCAAGAAATCTTATTATTCATGAAGTCATCCACTGTACGTAGATACATTCGGTGGAAGAATGCTATGTGCAAAGCACTAGCGATTTTCTTGTAGAATATGTCGCCACTCCCACACACCTCTTGTCAACCTGCTAACGAAAGAAAATGTAAACATTAGCGCACTCCAAAGTCACCAAATGTGTAAATTTATGTGTATCTTTAAAGCATAATAAAGAAAATTTAAACAAATTGCTGTTACTTCCCAAAAAACAAATTATTCACGCAGTCATCCCCTGTACGTAGATACATTCGGTGTGAAGAATGCTAAGTGCACAGCACTAGGGATTTTCTTGTAGAATATATCGCCGCTCCCACACATCTCTTGTCAACCTGCTAACAAAAGAAAATGCAATCATTAGCGGACTCCTAAGTCACCAGAATGTGTAATTTTATATGTATTCTTAAACCATAATGAAAAAAAATTAAAACATCGAGCAGTTACTTACCAGAAAAACTTATTATTCAGAAGTCATCCACTGTACGTAGATACATTCGGTGTGGAGAATGCTATGTGCACAGCACTAGCGATTTTCTTGTAGAATATATCGCCGCTCCCACACATCTCTTGTCAACCTGCTAACAAAAGAAAATGCAATCATTAGCGCACTCCTAAGTCACCAGAATGTGTAATTTTATCTGTATTCATAAACCATAAGGAAAAAAAATTAAAATATCGAGCAGTTACTTACCAAAAAAACTTATTATTCAGAAGTCATCCACTGTACGTAGATACATTCGGTGTGAAGAATGCTATGTGCAAAGCACTATGGATTTTCTTGTAGAATATGTCGCCACTCCCACACACCTCTTGTCAACCTGCTAACGAAAGAAAATGTAAACGTTAGCGCACTCCAAAGTCACCAAATGTGTAAATTTATGTGTATCTTTAAAGCATAATAAAAAAATTTAAACAAATTGCTGTTACTTCCCAAAAAACAAATTATTCACGCAGTCATCCCCTGTACGTAGATACATTCGGTGTGAAGAATGCTATGTGCACAGCACTAGCGATTTTCTTGTAGAATATATCGCCGCTCCCACACATCTCTTGTCAACCTGCTAACAAAAGAAAATGCAATCATTAGCGCACTCCTAAGTCACCAGAATGTCTAATTTTATCTGTATTCTTAAACCATAATGAAAAAAAATTAAAACATCGAGCAGTTACTTACCAAAAAAACTTATTATTCAGAAGTCATCCACTGTACGTAGATACATTCGGTGTGAAGAATGCTATGTTCACAGCACTAGCGATTTTCTTGTAGAATATATCGCCGCTCCCACACATCTCTTGTCAACCTGCTAACAAAAGAAAATGCAATTATTAGCGCACTCCTAAGTCACCAGAATGTGTAATTTTATCTGTATTCTTAAACCATAATTAAAAAAAAATTAAAACATCGAGCAGTTACTTACCAAAAAAACTTATTATTCAGAAGTCATCCACTGTACGTAGATACATTCGGTGTGAAGAATGCTATGTACAAAGCACTAGCGATTTTCTTGTAGAATATGTCGCCACTCCCACACACCTCTTGTCAACCTGCTAACGAAAGAAAATGTAAACATTAGCGCACTCCAAAGTCACCAAATGTGTAAATTCATGTGAATCTTTAAAGCATAATAAAAAAAATTTAATCAAATTGCTGCTACTTCTCAAAAAACAAATTATTCACGCAGTCATCCCCTGTACGTAGATACATTCGGTGTGAAGAATGCTATGTGCACAGCACTAGCGATTTTCTTGTAGAATATATCGCCGCTCCCACACATCTCTTGTCAACCTGCTAACAAAAGAAAATGCAATCATTAGCGCACTCCTAAGTCACCAGAATGTCTAATTTTATCTGTATTCTTAAACCATAATGAAAAAAAATTAAAACATCGAGCTGTTACTTACCAAAAAAACTTATTATCCATGAAGTCATCCACTGTACGTAGATACATTCGGTGTGAAGAATGCTATGTTCAAAGCACTACCGATTTTCTTGTAGAATATGTCGCCACTCCCACACACCTCTTGTCAACCTGTTAACGAAAGAAAATGTAAACATTAGCGCACTCCAAAGTCACCAAATGTGTAAATTTATGTGTATCTTTAAAGCATAATAAGAAAAATTTAAACAAATTGGTTTTACTTCCCAAAAAACAAATTATTCACGCAGTCATCCCCTGTACGTAGATACATTCGGTGTGAAGAATGCTATGTGCAAAGCACTAGCGATTTTCTTGTAGAATATGTCGCCACTCCCACACACCTCTTGTCAACCTGCTAACGAACGAAAATGTAAACATTAGCGCACTCCAAAGTCACCAAATGTGTAAATTTATGTGTATCTTTAAAGCATAATAAAAAAAATTTAAACAAATTGCTGTTACTTCCCAAAAAACAAATTTTTCACGCAGTCATCCCCTGTACGTAGATACATTCGGTGTGAAGAATGCTAAGTGCACAGCACTAGCGATTTTCTTGTAGAATATATCGCCGCTCCCACACATCTCTTGCCAACCTGCTAACAATAGAAAATGCAATCATTAGCGCACTCCTAAGTCACCAGAATGTGTAATTTTATCTGTATTCTTAAACCATAATGAAAAAAAATTAAAACATCGAGCAGTTACGTACCAAAAAAACTTACTATTCATGAAGTCATCCACTGTACGTAGATACATTCGGTGTGAAGAATGCTATGTGCAAAGCACTATGGATTTTCTTGTAGAATATGTCGCCACTCCCACACACCTCTTGTCAACCTGCTAACGAAAGAAAATGTAAACGTTAGCGCACTCCAAAGTCACCAAATGTGTAAATTTATGTGTATCTTTAAAGCATAATAAAAAAATTTAAACAAATTGCTGTTACTTCCCAAAAAACAAATTATTCACGCAGTCATCCCCTGTACGTAGATACATTCGGTGTGAAGAATGCTATGTGCACAGCACTAGCGATTTTCTTGTAGAATATATCGCCGCTCCCACACATCTCTTGTCAACCTGCTAACAAAAGAAAATGCAATCATTAGCGCACTCCTAAGTCACCAGAATGTCTAATTTTATCTGTATTCTTAAACCATAATGAAAAAAAATTAAAACATCGAGCAGTTACTTACCAAAAAAACTTATTATTCAGAAGTCATCCACTGTACGTAGATACATTCGGTGTGAAGAATGCTATGTTCACAGCACTAGCGATTTTCTTGTAGAATATATCGCCGCTCCCACACATCTCTTGTCAACCTGCTAACAAAAGAAAATGCAATTATTAGCGCACTCCTAAGTCACCAGAATGTGTAATTTTATCTGTATTCTTAAACCATAATTAAAAAAAAATTAAAACATCGAGCAGTTACTTACCAAAAAAACTTATTATTCAGAAGTCATCCACTGTACGTAGATACATTCGGTGTGAAGAATGCTATGTACAAAGCACTAGCGATTTTCTTGTAGAATATGTCGCCACTCCCACACACCTCTTGTCAACCTGCTAACGAAAGAAAATGTAAACATTAGCGCACTCCAAAGTCACCAAATGTGTAAATTCATGTGAATCTTTAAAGCATAATAAAAAAAATTTAATCAAATTGCTGCTACTTCTCAAAAAACAAATTATTCACGCAGTCATCCCCTGTACGTAGATACATTCGGTGTGAAGAATGCTATGTGCACAGCACTAGCGATTTTCTTGTAGAATATATCGCCGCTCCCACACATCTCTTGTCAACCTGCTAACAAAAGAAAATGCAATCATTAGCGCACTCCTAAGTCACCAGAATGTCTAATTTTATCTGTATTCTTAAACCATAATGAAAAAAAATTAAAACATCGAGCTGTTACTTACCAAAAAAACTTATTATCCATGAAGTCATCCACTGTACGTAGATACATTCGGTGTGAAGAATGCTATGTTCAAAGCACTACCGATTTTCTTGTAGAATATGTCGCCACTCCCACACACCTCTTGTCAACCTGTTAACGAAAGAAAATGTAAACATTAGCGCACTCCAAAGTCACCAAATGTGTAAATTTATGTGTATCTTTAAAGCATAATAAGAAAAATTTAAACAAATTGGTTTTACTTCCCAAAAAACAAATTATTCACGCAGTCATCCCCTGTACGTAGATACATTCGGTGTGAAGAATGCTATGTGCAAAGCACTAGCGATTTTCTTGTAGAATATGTCGCCACTCCCACACACCTCTTGTCAACCTGCTAACGAACGAAAATGTAAACATTAGCGCACTCCAAAGTCACCAAATGTGTAAATTTATGTGTATCTTTAAAGCATAATAAAAAAAATTTAAACAAATTGCTGTTACTTCCCAAAAAACAAATTTTTCACGCAGTCATCCCCTGTACGTAGATACATTCGGTGTGAAGAATGCTAAGTGCACAGCACTAGCGATTTTCTTGTAGAATATATCGCCGCTCCCACACATCTCTTGCCAACCTGCTAACAATAGAAAATGCAATCATTAGCGCACTCCTAAGTCACCAGAATGTGTAATTTTATCTGTATTCTTAAACCATAATGAAAAAAAATTAAAACATCGAGCAGTTACGTACCAAAAAAACTTACTATTCATGAAGTCATCCACTGTACGTAGATACATTCGGTGTGAAGAATGCTATGTGCAAAGCACTAGCGATTTTCTTGTAGAATATGTCGCCACTCCCACACACCTCTTGTCAACCTGCTAACGAAAGAAAATGCAAACATTAGCGCACTCCAAAGTCACCAAATGTGTAAATTTATGTGTATCTTTAAAGCATAATAAAGAAAATTTAAACAAATTGCTGTTACTTCCCAAAAAACAAATTATTCACGCTGTCATCCCCTGTACGTAGATACATTCGGTGTGAAGAATGCTATGTGCACAGCACTAGCGATTTTCTTGTAGAATATATCGCCGCTCTCACACATCTCTTGTCAACATGCTAACAAAACAAAATGCAATCATTAGCGCACTCCTAAGTCACCAGAATGTGTAACTTTATCTGTATTCTTAAACCATAATGAAAAAAAATTAAAACATCGAGCAGTTACTTACCAAAAAAACTTATTATTCAGAAGTCATCCACTGTACGTAGATACATTCGGTGTGAAGAATGCTATGTGCAAAGCACTAGCGATTTTCTTGTAGAATATGTCGCCACTCCCACACACCTCTTGTCAACCTGCTAACGAAAGGAAATGTAAACATTAGCGCACTCCAAAGTCACCAAATGTGTAAATTCATGTGAATCTTTAAAGCATAATAAAAAAAATTTAATCAAATTGCTGTTACTTCCCAAAAAACAACTTATTCACGCAGTCATCCCCTGTACGCAGATACATTCGGTGTGAAGAATGCTATGTGCACAGCACTAGCGATTTTCTTGTAGAATATATCGCCGCTCCCACACATCTCTTGTCAACCTGCTAACAAAAGAAAGTGCAATAATTAGCGCACTCCTAAGTCACCAGAATGTGTAATTTTATCTGTAATCTTAAACCATAATGAAAAAAAATTAAAACATTGAGCTGTTACTTACCAAAAAAACTTATTATCCATGAAGTCACCCACTGTACGTAGATACATTCGGTGTGAAGAATGCTATGTGCAAAGCACTAGCGACTTTCTTGTAGAATACGTCGCCACTCCCACACACCTCTTGTCAACCTGCTAACAAAAGAAAATGTAAACATTAGCGCACTCCAAAGTCACCAAATGTGTAAATTTATGTGTATCTTTAAAGCATAATAAAAAAAATTTAAACAAATTGCTGTTACTTCCCAAAAAACAAATTATTCACGCAGTCATCCCCTGTACGTAGATACATTCGGTGTGAAGAATGCTATGTGCAAAGCACTAGCGATTTTCTTGTAGAATATGTCGCCACTCCCACACACCTCTTGTCAACCTGCTAACGAAAGAAAATTTAAACATTAGCGCACTCCAAAGTCACCAAATGTGTAAATTTATGTGTATCTTTAAAGCATAATAAAAAAAATTTAAACAAATTGCTGTTACTTCCCAAAAAACAAATTATTCACGCAGTCATCCCCTGTACGTAGATACATTCGGTGTGAAGAATGCTAAGTGCACAGCACTAGCGATTTTCTTGTAGAATATATCGCCGCTCCCACACATCTCTTGTCAACCTGCTAACAATAGAAAATGAAATCATTAGCGCACTCCTAAGTCACCAGAATGTGTAATTTTATCTGTATTCTTAAACCATAATGAAAAAAAATTGAAACACCGAGCAGTTACTTACCAAAAAAACTTATTATTCATGAAGTCATCCACTGTACGTAGATACATTCGGTGTGAAGAATGCTATGTGCAAAGCACTAGCGATTTTCTTGTACAATATGTCGCCACTACCACACACCTCTTGTCAACCTGCTAACGAAAGAAAATGTAAACATTAGCGCACTCCAAAGTCACCAAATGTGTAAATTTATGAGTATCTTTAAAGCATAATATAAAAAATTTAAACAAATTGCTGTTACTTCCCAAAAAACAAATTATTCACGCAGTCATCCCCTGTACGTAGATACATTCGGTGTGAAGAATGCTAAGTGCACAGCACTAGCGACTTTCTTGTAGAATATATCGCCGCTCCCACACATCTCTTGTCAACTTGCTAACAATAGAAAATGCAATCCTTAGCGCACTCCTAAGTCACCAGAATGTGTAATTTTATCTGTATTCTTAAACCATAATGAAAAAAAATTAAAACATGGAGCAGTTACTTACCAAAAAAATTTATTATTCATGAAGTCATCCACTGTACTTAGATACATTCGGTGTGAAGAATGCTATGTGCAAAGCACAAGCGATTTTCTTGTAGAATATGTCGCCACTCCCACACACCTCTTGTCAACCTGCTAACGAAAGAAAATGTAAACATTAGCGCACTCCAAAGTCACCAAAAGTGTAAATTTATGTGTATCTTTAAAGCATAATAAAAAAATTTAAACAAATTGCTGTTACTTCCCAAAAAACAAATTATTCACGCAGTCATCCCCTGTACGTAGATACATTCGGTGTGAAGAATGCTATGTGCACAGCACTAGCGATTTTCTTGTAGAATATATCGCCGCTCCCACACATCTCTTGTCAACCTGCTAACAAAAGAAAATGCAATCATTAGCGCACTCCTAAGTCACCAGAATGTGTAATTTTATCTGTATTCTTAAACCATAATGAAAAAAAATTTAAACATCGAGCAGTTACTTACCAAGAAAACTTATTATTCATGAAGTCATCCACTGTACGTAGATACATTCGGTGGAAGAATGCTATGTGCAAAGCACTAGCGATTTTCTTGTAGAATATGTCGCCACTCCCACACACCTCTTGTCAACCTGCTAACGAAAGAAAATGTAATCATTAGCGCATTCCAAAGTCACCAAATGTGTAAATTTATGTGTATCTTTAAAGCATAATAAAGAAAATTTAAACAAATTGCTGTTACTTCCCAAAAAACAAATTATTCACGCAGTCATCCCCTGTACGTAGATACATTCGGTGTGAAGAATGCTAAGTGCACAGCACTAGGGATTTTCTTGTAGAATATATCGCCGCTCCCACACATCTCTTGTCAACCTGCTAACAAAAGAAAATGCAATCATTAGCGGACTCCTAAGTCACCAGAATGTGTAATTTTATATGTATTCTTAAACCATAATGAAAAAAATTAAAACATCGAGCAGTTACTTACCAGAAAAACTTATTATTCAGAAGTCATCCACTGTACGTAGATACATTCGGTGTGGAGAATGCTATGTGCACAGCACTAGCGATTTTCTTGTAGAATATATCGCCGCTCCCACACATCTCTTGTCAACCTGCTAACAAAAGAAAATGCAATCATTAGCGCACTCCTAAGTCACCAGAATGTGTAATTTTATCTGTATTCTTAAACCATAATTAAAAAAAAATTAAAACATCGAGCAGTTACTTACCAAAAAAACTTATTATTCAGAAGTCATCCACTGTACGTAGATACATTCGGTGTGAAGAATGCTATGTACAAAGCACTAGCGATTTTCTTGTAGAATATGTCGCCACTCCCACACACCTCTTGTCAACCTGCTAACGAAAGAAAATGTAAACATTAGCGCACTCCAAAGTCACCAAATGTGTAAATTCATGTGAATCTTTAAAGCATAATAAAAAAAATTTAATCAAATTGCTGCTACTTCTCAAAAAACAAATTATTCACGCAGTCATCCCCTGTACGTAGATACATTCGGTGTGAAGAATGCTATGTGCACAGCACTAGCGATTTTCTTGTAGAATATATCGCCGCTCCCACACATCTCTTGTCAACCTGCTAACAAAAGAAAATGCAATCATTAGCGCACTCCTAAGTCACCAGAATGTGTAATTTTATCTGTATTCTTAAACCATAATGAAAAAAAATTAAAACATCGAGCTGTTACTTACCAAAAAAACTTATTATCCATGAAGTCATCCACTGTACGTAGATACATTCGGTGTGAAGAATGCTATGTTCAAAGCACTACCGATTTTCTTGTAGAATATGTCGCCACTCCCACACACCTCTTGTCAACCTGTTAACGAAAGAAAATGTAAACATTAGCGCACTCCAAAGTCACCAAATGTGTAAATTTATGTGTATCTTTAAAGCATAATAAAAAAAATTTAAACAAATTGGTTTTACTTCCCAAAAAACAAATTATTCACGCAGTCATCCCCTGTACGTAGATACATTCGGTGTGAAGAATGCTAAGTGCACAGCACTAGCGATTTTCTTGTAGAATATATCGCCGCTCCCACACATCTCTTGCCAACCTGCTAACAATAGAAAATGCAATCATTAGCGCACTCCTAAGTCACCAGAATGTGTAATTTTATCTGTATTCTTAAACCATAATGAAAAAAAATTAAAACATCGAGCAGTTACTTACCAAAAAAACTTACTATTCATGAAGTCATCCACTGTACGTAGATACATTCGGTGTGAAGAATGCTATGTGCAAAGCACTAGCGATTTTCTTGTAGAATATGTCGCCACTCCCACACACCTCTTGTCAACCTGCTAACGAAAGAAAATGTAAACATTAGCGCACTCCAAAGTCACCAAATGTGTAAATTTATGTGTATCTTTAAAGCATAATAAAGAAAATTTAAACAAATTGCTGTTACTTCCCAAAAAACAAATTATTCACGCTGTCATCCCCTGTACGTAGATACATTCGGTGTGAAGAATGCTATGTGCACAGCACTAGCGATTTTCTTGTAGAATATATCGCCGCTCTCACACATCTCTTGTCAACATGCTAACAAAACAAAATGCAATCATTAGCGCACTCCTAAGTCACCAGAATGTGTAACTTTATCTGTATTCTTAAACCATAATGAAAAAAAATTAAAACATCGAGCAGTTACTTACCAAAAAAACTTATTATTCAGAAGTCATCCACTGTACGTAGATACATTCGGTGTGAAGAATGCTATGTGCAAAGCACTAGCGATTTTCTTGTAGAATATGTCGCCACTCCCACACACCTCTTGTCAACCTGCTAACGAAAGGAAATGTAAACATTAGCGCACTCCAAAGTCACCAAATGTGTAAATTCATGTGAATCTTTAAAGCATAATAAAAAAAATTTAATCAAATTGCTGTTACTTCCCAAAAAACAACTTATTCACGCAGTCATCCCCTGTACGTAGATACATTCGGTGTGAAGAATGCTATGTGCACAGCACTAGCGATTTTCTTGTAGAATATATCGCCGCTCCCACACATCTCTTGTCAACCTGCTAACAAAAGAAAGTGCAATAATTAGCGCACTCCTAAGTCACCAGAATGTGTAATTTTATCTGTATTCTTAAACCATAATGAAAAAAAATTAAAACATTGAGCTGTTACTTACCAAAAAAACTTATTATCCATGAAGTCACCCACTGTACGTAGATACATTCGGTGTGAAGAATGCTATGTGCAAAGCACTAGCGACTTTCTTGTAGAATACGTCGCCACTCCCACACACCTCTTGTCAACCTGCTAACAAAAGAAAATGTAAACATTAGCGCACTCCAAAGTCACCAAATGTGTAAATTTATGTGTATCTTTAAAGCATAATAAAAAAAATTTAAACAAATTGCTGTTACTTCCCAAAAAACAAATTATTCACGCAGTCATCCCCTGTACGTAGATACATTGGGTGTGAAGAATGCTATGTGCAAAGCACTAGCGATTTTCTTGTAGAATATGTCGCCACTCCCACACACCTCTTGTCAACCTGCTAACGAAAGAAAATGTAAACATTAGCGCACTCCAAAGTCACCAAATGTGTAAATTTATGTGTATCTTTAAAGCATAATAAAAAAAATTTAAACAAATTGCTGTTACTTCCCAAAAAACAAATTATTCACGCAGTCATCCCCTGTACGTAGATACATTCGGTGTGAAGAATGCTAAGTGCACAGCACTAGCGATTTTCTTGTAGAATATATCGCCGCTCCCACACATCTCTTGTCAACCTGCTAACAATAGAAAATGCAATCATTAGCGCACTCCTAAGTCACCAGAATGTGTAATTTTATCTGTATTCTTAAACCATAATGAAAAAAAATTGAAACACCGAGCAGTTACTTACCAAAAAAACTTATTATTCATGAAGTCATCCACTGTACGTAGATACATTCGGTGTGAAGAATGCTATGTGCAAAGCACTAGCGATTTTCTTGTACAATATGTCGCCACTACCACACACCTCTTGTCAACCTGCTAACGAAAGAAAATGTAAACATTAGCGCACTCCAAAGTCACCAAATGTGTAAATTTATGAGTATCTTTAAAGCATAATATAAAAAATTTAAACAAATTGCTGTTACTTCCCAAAAAACAAATTATTCACGCAGTCATCCCCTGTACGTAGATACATTCGGTGTGAAGAATGCTAAGTGCACAGCACTAGCGACCTTCTTGTAGAATATATCGCCGCTCCCACACATCTCTTGTCAACTTGCTAACAATAGAAAATGCAATCCTTAGCGCACTCCTAAGTCACCAGAATGTGTAATTTTATCTGTATTCTTAAACCATAATGAAAAAAAATTAAAACATGGAGCAGTTACTTACCAAAAAAATTTATTATTCATGAAGTCATCCACTGTACTTAGATACATTCGGTGTGAAGAATGCTATGTGCAAAGCACAAGCGATTTTCTTGTAGAATATGTCGCCACTCCCACAAACCTCTTGTCAACCTGCTAACGAAACAAAATGTAAACATTAGCGCACTCCAAAGTCACCAAAAGTGTAAATTTATTTGTATCTTTAAAGCATAATAAAAAAATTTAAACAAATTGCTGTTACTTCCCAAAAAACAAATTATTCACGCAGTCATCCCCTGTACGTAGATACATTCGGTGTGAAGAATGCTATGTGCACAGCACTAGCGATTTTCTTGTAGAATATATCGCCGCTCCCACACATCTCTTGTCAACCTGCTAACAAAAGAAAATGCAATCATTAGCGCACTCCTAAGTCACCAGAATGTGTAATTTTATCTGTATTCTTAAACCATAATGAAAAAAAATTTAAACATCGAGCAGTTACTTACCAAGAAAACTTATTATTCATGAAGTCATCCACTGTACGTAGATACATTCGGTGGAAGAATGCTATGTGCAAAGCACTAGCGATTTTCTTGTAGAATATGTCGCCACTCCCACACACCTCTTGTCAACCTGCTAACGAAAGAAAATGTAAACATTAGCGCACTCCAAAGTCACCAAATGTGTAAATTTATGTGTATCTTTAAAGCATAATAAAGAAAATTTAAACAAATTGCTGTTACTTCCCAAAAAACAAATTATTCACGCAGTCATCCCCTGTACGTAGATACATTCGGTGTGAAGAATGCTAAGTGCACAGCACTAGGGATTTTCTTGTAGAATATATCGCCGCTCCCACACATCTCTTGTCAACCTGCTAACAAAAGAAAATGCAATCATTAGCGGACTCCTAAGTCACCAGAATGTGTAATTTTATATGTATTCTTAAACCATAATGAAAAAAAATTAAAACATCGAGCAGTTACTTACCAGAAAAACTTATTATTCAGAAGTCATCCACTGTACGTAGATACATTCGGTGTGGAGAATGCTATGTGCACAGCACTAGCGATTTTCTTGTAGAATATATCGCCGCTCCCACACATCTCTTGTCAACCTGCTAACAAAAGAAAATGCAATCATTAGCGCACTCCTAAGTCACCAGAATGTGTAATTTTATCTGTATTCATAAACCATAAGGAAAAAAAATTAAAATATCGAGGAGTTACTTACCAAAAAAACTTATTATTCAGAAGTCATCCACTGTACGTAGATACATTCGGTGTGAAGAATGCTATGTGCAAAGCACTATGGATTTTCTTGTAGAATATGTCGCCACTCCCACACACCTCTTGTCAACCTGCTAACGAAAGAAAATGTAAACGTTAGCGCACTCCAAAGTCACCAAATGTGTAAATTTATGTGTATCTTTAAAGCATAATAAAAAAATTTAAACAAATTGCTGTTACTTCCCAAAAAACAAATTATTCACGCAGTCATCCCCTGTACGTAGATACATTCGGTGTGAAGAATGCTATGTGCACAGCACTAGCGATTTTCTTGTAGAATATATCGCCGCTCCCACACATCTCTTGTCAACCTGCTAACAAAAGAAAATGCAATCATTAGCGCACTCCTAAGTCACCAGAATGTGTAATTTTATCTGTATTCTTAAACCATAATGAAAAAAAATTAAAACATCGAGCAGTTACTTACCAAAAAAACTTATTATTCAGAAGTCATCCACTGTACGTAGATACATTCGGTGTGAAGAATGCTATGTTCACAGCACTAGCGATTTTCTTGTAGAATATATCGCCGCTCCCACACATCTCTTGTCAACCTGCTAACAAAAGAAAATGCAATTATTAGCGCACTCCTAAGTCACCAGAATGTGTAATTTTATCTGTATTCTTAAACCATAATTAAAAAAAAATTAAAACATCGAGCAGTTACTTACCAAAAAAACTTATTATTCAGAAGTCATCCACTGTACGTAGATACATTCGGTGTGAAGAATGCTATGTACAAAGCACTAGCGATTTTCTTGTAGAATATGTCGCCACTCCCACACACCTCTTGTCAACCTGCTAACGAAAGAAAATGTAAACATTAGCGCACTCCAAAGTCACCAAATGTGTAAATTCATGTGAATCTTTAAAGCATAATAAAAAAAATTTAATCAAATTGCTGCTACTTCTCAAAAAACAAATTATTCACGCAGTCATCCCCTGTACGTAGATACATTCGGTGTGAAGAATGCTATGTGCACAGCACTAGCGATTTTCTTGTAGAATATATCGCCGCTCCCACACATCTCTTGTCAACCTGCTAACAAAAGAAAATGCAATCATTAGCGCACTCCTAAGTCACCAGAATGTGTAATTTTATCTGTATTCTTAAACCATAATGAAAAAAAATTAAAACATCGAGCTGTTACTTACCAAAAAAACTTATTATCCATGAAGTCATCCACTGTACGTAGATACATTCGGTGTGAAGAATGCTATGTTCAAAGCACTACCGATTTTCTTGTAGAATATGTCGCCACTCCCACACACCTCTTGTCAACCTGTTAACGAAAGAAAATGTAAACATTAGCGCACTCCAAAGTCACCAAATGTGTAAATTTATGTGTATCTTTAAAGCATAATAAAAAAAATTTAAACAAATTGGTTTTACTTCCCAAAAAACAAATTATTCACGCAGTCATCCCCTGTACGTAGATACATTCGGTGTGAAGAATGCTATGTGCAAAGCACTAGCGATTTTCTTGTAGAATATGTCGCCACTCCCACACACCTCTTGTCAACCTGCTAACGAACGAAAATGTAAACATTAGCGCACTCCAAAGTCACCAAATGTGTAAATTTATGTGTATCTTTAAAGCATAATAAAAAAAATTTAAACAAATTGCTGTTACTTCCCAAAAAACAAATTTTTCACGCAGTCATCCCCTGTACGTAGATACATTCGGTGTGAAGAATGCTAAGTGCACAGCACTAGCGATTTTCTTGTAGAATATATCGCCGCTCCCACACATCTCTTGCCAACCTGCTAACAATAGAAAATGCAATCATTAGCGCACTCCTAAGTCACCAGAATGTGTAATTTTATCTGTATTCTTAAACCATAATGAAAAAAAATTAAAACATCGAGCAGTTACTTACCAAAAAAACTTACTATTCATGAAGTCATCCACTGTACGTAGATACATTCGCTGTGAAGAATGCTATGTGCAAAGCACTAGCGATTTTCTTGTAGAATATGTCGCCACTCCCACACACCTCTTGTCAACCTGCTAACGAAAGAAAATGTAAACATTAGCGCACTCCAAAGTCACCAAATGTGTAAATTTATGTGTATCTTTAAAGCATAATAAAGAAAATTTAAACAAATTGCTGTTACTTCCCAAAAAACAAATTATTCACGCTGTCATCCCCTGTACGTAGATACATTCGGTGTGAAGAATGCTATGTGCACAGCACTAGCGATTTTCTTGTAGAATATATCGCCGCTCTGACACATCTCTTGTCAACATGCTAACAAAACAAAATGCAATCATTAGCGCACTCCTAAGTCACCAGAATGTGTAACTTTATCTGTATTCTTAAACCATAATGAAAAAAAAATTAAAACATCGAGCAGTTACTTACCAAAAAAACTTATTATTCAGAAGTCATCCACTGTACGTAGATACATTCGGTGTGAAGAATGCTATGTGCAAAGCACTAGCGATTTTCTTGTAGAATATGTCGCCACTCCCACACACCTCTTGTCAACCTGCTAACGAAAGAAAATGTAAACATTAGCGCACTCCAAAGTCACCAAATGTGTAAATTCATGTGAATCTTTAAAGCATAATAAAAAAAATTTAATCAAATTGCTGTTACTTCCCAAAAAACAACTTATTCACGCAGTCATCCCCTGTACGTAGATACATTCGGTGTGAAGAATGCTATGTGCACAGCACTAGCGATTTTCTTGTAGAATATATCGCCGCTCCCACACATCTCTTGTCAACCTGCTAACAAAAGAAAATGCAATAATTAGCGCACTCCTAAGTCACCAGAATGTGTAATTTTATCTGTATTCTTAAACCATAATGAAAAAAAATTAAAACATTGAGCTGTTACTTACCAAAAAAACTTATTATCCATGAAGTCACCCACTGTACGTAGATACATTCGGTGTGAAGAATGCTATGTGCAAAGCACTAGCGATTTTCTTGTAGAATATGTCGCCACTCCCACACACCTCTTGTCAACCTGCTAACGAAAGAAAATGTAAACATTACCGCACTCCAAAGTCACCAAATGTGTAAATTTATGTGTATCTTTAAAGCATAATAAAAAAAATTTAAACAAATTGCTGTTACTTCCCAAAAAACAAATTATTCACGCAGTCATCCCCTGTACGTAGATACATTCGGTGTGAAGAATGCTAAGTGCACAGCACTAGCGATTTTCTTGTAGAATATATCGCCGCTCCCACACATCTCTTGTCAACCTGCTAACAATAGAAAATGCAATCATTAGCGCACTCCTAAGTCACCAGAATGTGTAATTTTATCTGTATTCTTAAAGCATAATGAAAAAAAATTAAAACATCGAGCTGTTACTTACCAAAAAAACTTATTATCCATGAAGTCATCCACTGTACGTAGATACATTCGGTGTGAAGAATGCTATGTGCAAAGCACTAGCGATTTTCTTGTAGAATATGTCGCCACTCCCACACACCTCTTGTCAACCTGCTAACGAAAGAAAATGTAAACATTAGCGCACTCCAAAGTCACCAAATGTGTAAATTTATGTGTATCTTTAAAGCATAATAAAGAAAATTTAAACAAATTGCTGTTACTTCCCAAAAAACAAATTATTCACGCTGTCATCCCCTGTACGTAGATACATTCGGTGTGAAGAATGCTATGTGCACAGCACTAGCGATTTTCTTGTAGAATATATCGCCGCTCTCACACATCTCTTGTCAACATGCTAACAAAACAAAATGCAATCATTAGCGCACTCCTAAGTCACCAGAATGTGTAACTTTATCTGTATTCTTAAACCATAATGAAAAAAAAATTAAAACATCGAGCAGTTACTTACCAAAAAAACTTATTATTCAGAAGTCATCCACTGTACGTAGATACATTCGGTGTGAAGAATGCTATGTGCAAAGCACTAGCGATTTTCTTGTAGAATATGTCGCCACTCCCACACACCTCTTGTCAACCTGCTAACGAAAGAAAATGTAAACATTAGCGCACTCCAAAGTCACCAAATGTGTAAATTCATGTGAATCTTTAAAGCATAATAAAAAAAATTTAATCAAATTGCTGTTACTTCCCAAAAAACAACTTATTCACGCAGTCATCCCCTGTACGTAGATACATTCGGTGTGAAGAATGCTATGTGCACAGCACTAGCGATTTTCTTGTAGAATATATCGCCGCTCCCACACATCTCTTGTCAACCTGCTAACAAAAGAAAATGCAATAATTAGCGCACTCCTAAGTCACCAGAATGTGTAATTTTATCTGTATTCTTAAACCATAATGAAAAAAAATTAAAACATCGAGCAGTTACTTACCAAAAAAACTTATTATTCAGAAGTCATCCACTGTACGTAGATACATTCGGTGTGAAGAATGCTATGTACAAAGCACTAGCGATTTTCTTGTAGAATATGTCGCCACTCCCACACACCTCTTGTCAACCTGCTAACGAAAGAAAATGTAAACATTAGCGCACTCCAAAGTCACCAAATGTGTAAATTCATGTGAATCTTTAAAGCATAATAAAAAAAATTTAATCAAATTGCTGCTACTTCTCAAAAAACAAATTATTCACGCAGTCATCCCCTGTACGTAGATACATTCGGTGTGAAGAATGCTATGTGCACAGCACTAGCGATTTTCTTGTAGAATATATCGCCGCTCCCACACATCTCTTGTCAACCTGCTAACAAAAGAAAATGCAATCATTAGCGCACTCCTAAGTCACCAGAATGTGTAATTTTATCTGTATTCTTAAACCATAATGAAAAAAAATTAAAACATCGAGCTGTTACTTACCAAAAAAACTTATTATCCATGAAGTCATCCACCGTACGTAGATACATTCGGTGTGAAGAATGCTATGTTCAAAGCACTACCGATTTTCTTGTAGAATATGTCGCCACTCCCACACACCTCTTGTCAACCTGTTAACGAAAGAAAATGTAAACATTAGCGCACTCCAAAGTCACCAAATGTGTAAATTTATGTGTATCTTTAAAGCATAATAAAAAAAATTTAAACAAATTGGTTTTACTTCCCAAAAAACAAATTATTCACGCAGTCATCCCCTGTACGTAGATACATTCGGTGTGAAGAATGCTATGTGCAAAGCACTAGCGATTTTCTTGTAGAATATGTCGCCACTCCCACACACCTCTTGTCAACCTGCTAACGAACGAAAATGTAAACATTAGCGCACTCCAAAGTCACCAAATGTGTAAATTTATGTGTATCTTTAAAGCATAATAAAAAAAATTTAAACAAATTGCTGTTACTTCCCAAAAAACAAATTTTTCACGCAGTCATCCCCTGTACGTAGATACATTCGGTGTGAAGAATGCTAAGTGCACAGCACTAGCGATTTTCTTGTAGAATATATCGCCGCTCCCACACATCTCTTGCCAACCTGCTAACAATAGAAAATGCAATCATTAGCGCACTCCTAAGTCACCAGAATGTGTAATTTTATCTGTATTCTTAAACCATAATGAAAAAAAATTAAAACATCGAGCAGTTACTTACCAAAAAAACTTACTATTCATGAAGTCATCCACTGTACGTAGATACATTCGGTGTGAAGAATGCTATGTGCAAAGCACTAGCGATTTTCTTGTAGAATATGTCGCCACTCCCACACACCTCTTGTCAACCTGCTAACGAAAGAAAATGTAAACATTAGCGCACTCCAAAGTCACCAAATGTGTAAATTTATGTGTATCTTTAAAGCATAATAAAGAAAATTTAAACAAATTGCTGTTACTTCCCAAAAAACAAATTATTCACGCTGTCATCCCCTGTACGTAGATACATTCGGTGTGAAGAATGCTATGTGCACAGCACTAGCGATTTTCTTGTAGAATATATCGCCGCTCTCACACATCTCTTGTCAACATGCTAACAAAACAAAATGCAATCATTAGCGCACTCCTAAGTCACCAGAATGTGTAACTTTATCTGTATTCTTAAACCATAATGAAAAAAAAATTAAAACATCGAGCAGTTACTTACCAAAAAAACTTATTATTCAGAAGTCATCCACTGTACGTAGATACATTCGGTGTGAAGAATGCTATGTGCAAAGCACTAGCGATTTTCTTGTAGAATATGTCGCCACTCCCACACACCTCTTGTCAACCTGCTAACGAAAGAAAATGTAAACATTAGCGCACTCCAAAGTCACCAAATGTGTAAATTCATGTGAATCTTTAAAGCATAATAAAAAAAATTTAATCAAATTGCTGTTACTTCCCAAAAAACAACTTATTCACGCAGTCATCCCCTGTACGTAGATACATTCGGTGTGAAGAATGCTATGTGCACAGCACTAGCGATTTTCTTGTAGAATATATCGCCGCTCCCACACATCTCTTGTCAACCTGCTAACAAAAGAAAATGCAATAATTAGCGCACTCCTAAGTCACCAGAATGTGTAATTTTATCTGTATTCTTAAACCATAATGAAAAAAAATTAAAACATTGAGCTGTTACTTACCAAAAAAACTTATTATCCATGAAGTCACCCACTGTACGTAGATACATTCGGTGTGAAGAATGCTATGTGCAAAGCACTAGCGATTTTCTTGTAGAATACGTCGCCACTCCCACACACCTCTTGTCAACCTGCTAACAAAAGAAAATGTAAACATTAGCGCACTCCAAAGTCACCAAATGTGTAAATTTATGTGTATCTTTAAAGCATAATAAAAAAAATTTAAACAAATTGCTGTTACTTCCCAAAAAACAAATTATTCACGCAGTCATCCCCTGTACGTAGATACATTCGGTGTGAAGAATGCTATGTGCAAAGCACTAGCGATTTTCTTGTAGAATATGTCGCCACTCCCACACACCTCTTGTCAACCTGCTAACGAAAGAAAATGTAAACATTACCGCACTCCAAAGTCACCAAATGTGTAAATTTATGTGTATCTTTAAAGCATAATAAAAAAAATTTAAACAAATTGCTGTTACTTCCCAA
The DNA here is from genome assembly GCF_023898315.1 of Schistocerca nitens. Taxonomy (NCBI): domain Eukaryota; kingdom Metazoa; phylum Arthropoda; class Insecta; order Orthoptera; family Acrididae; genus Schistocerca; species Schistocerca nitens. Next base: position 662,220 of record NW_026045896.1, on the reverse strand, counting down.
AAAACAAATTATTCACGCAGTCATCCCCTGTACGTAGATACATTCGGTGTGAAGAATGCTAAGTGCACAGCACTAGCGATTTTCTTGTAGAATATATCGCCGCTCCCACACATCTCTTGTCAACCTGCTAACAATAGAAAATGCAATCATTAGCGCACTCCTAAGTCACCAGAATGTGTAATTTTATCTGTATTCTTAAAGCATAATGAAAAAAAATTAAAACATCGAGCTGTTACTTACCAAAAAAACTTATTATCCATGAAGTCATCCACTGTACGTAGATACATTCGGTGTGAAGAATGCTATGTGCAAAGCACTAGCGATTTTCTTGTAGAATATGTCGCCACTCCCACACACCTCTTGTCAACCTGCTAACGAAAGAAAATGTAAACATTAGCGCACTCCAAAGTCACCAAATGTGTAAATTTATGTGTATCTTTAAAGCATAATAAAGAAAATTTAAACAAATTGCTGTTACTTCCCAAAAAACAAATTATTCACGCTGTCATCCCCTGTACGTAGATACATTCGGTGTGAAGAATGCTATGTGCACAGCACTAGCGATTTTCTTGTAGAATATATCGCCGCTCTCACACATCTCTTGTCAACATGCTAACAAAACAAAATGCAATCATTAGCGCACTCCTAAGTCACCAGAATGTGTAACTTTATCTGTATTCTTAAACCATAATGAAAAAAAAATTAAAACATCGAGCAGTTACTTACCAAAAAAACTTATTATTCAGAAGTCATCCACTGTACGTAGATACATTCGGTGTGAAGAATGCTATGTGCAAAGCACTAGCGATTTTCTTGTAGAATATGTCGCCACTCCCACACACCTCTTGTCAACCTGCTAACGAAAGAAAATGTAAACATTAGCGCACTCCAAAGTCACCAAATGTGTAAATTCATGTGAATCTTTAAAGCATAATAAAAAAAATTTAATCAAATTGCTGTTACTTCCCAAAAAACAACTTATTCACGCAGCCATCCCCTGTACGTAGATACATTCGGTGTGAAGAATGCTATGTGCACAGCACTAGCGATTTTCTTGTAGAATATATCGCCGCTCCCACACATCTCTTGTCAACCTGCTAACAAAAGAAAATGCAATAATTAGCGCACTCCTAAGTCACCAGAATGTGTAATTTTATCTGTATTCTTAAACCATAATGAAAAAAAATTAAAACATTGAGCTGTTACTTACCAAAAAAACTTATTATCCATGAAGTCACCCACTGTACGTAGATACATTCGGTGTGAAGAATGCTATGTGCAAAGCACTAGCGATTTTCTTGTAGAATACGTCGCCACTCCCACACACCTCTTGTCAACCTGCTAACAAAAGAAAATGTAAACATTAGCGCACTCCAAAGTCACCAAATGTGTAAATTTATGTGTATCTTTAAAGCATAATAAAAAAAAATTAAACAAATTGCTGTTACTTCCCAAAAAACAAATTATTCACGCAGTCATCCCCTGTACGTAGATACATTCGGTGTGAAGAATGCTATGTGCAAAGCACTAGCGATTTTCTTGTAGAATATGTCGCCACTCCCACACACCTCTTGTCAACCTGCTAACGAAAGAAAATGTAAACATTACCGCACTCCAAAGTCACCAAATGTGTAAATTTATGTGTATCTTTAAAGCATAATAAAAAAAATTTAAACAAATTGCTGTTACTTCCCAAAAAACAAATTATTCACGCAGTCATCCCCTGTACGTAGATACATTCGGTGTGAAGAATGCTAAGTGCACAGCACTAGCGATTTTCTTGTAGAATATATCGCCGCTCCCACACATCTCTTGTCAACCTGCTAACAATAGAAAATGCAATCATTAGCGCACTCCTAAGTCACCAGAATGTGTAATTTTATCTGTATTCTTAAACCATAATGAAAAAAAAATTAAAACATTGAGCTGTTACTTACCAAAAAAACTTATTATCCATGAAGTCACCCACTGTACGTAGATACATTCGGTGTGAAGAATGCTATGTGCAAAGCACTAGCGATTTTCTTGTAGAATACGTCGCCACTCCCACACACCTCTTGTCAACCTGCTAACAAAAGAAAATGTAAACATTAGCGCACTCCAAAGTCACCAAATGTGTAAATTTATGTGTATCTTTAAAGCATAATAAAAAAAATTTAAACAAATTGTTGTTACTTCCCAAAAAACAAATCATTCACGCAGTCATCCCCTGTACGTAGATACATTCGGTGTGAAGAATGCTATGTGCAAAGCACTAGCGATTTTCTTGTAGAATATGTCGCCACTCCCACACACCTCTTGTCAACCTGCTAACGAAAGAAAATGTAAACATTACCGCACTCCAAAGTCACCAAATGTGTAAATTTATGTGTATCTTTAAAGCATAATAAAAAAAATTTAAACAAATTGCTGTTACTTCCCAAAAAACAAATTATTCACGCAGTCATCCCCTGTACGTAGATACATTCGGTGTGAAGAATGCTAAGTGCACAGCACTAGCGATTTTCTTGTAGAATATATCGCCGCTCCCACACATCTCTTGTCAACCTGCTAACAATAGAAAATGCAATCATTAGCGCACTCCTAAGTCACCAGAATGTGTAATTTTATCTGTATTCTTAAAGCATAATGAAAAAAAATTAAAACATCGAGCTGTTACTTACCAAAAAAACTTATTATCCATGAAGTCATCCACTGTACGTAGATACATTCGGTGTGAAGAATGCTATGTGCAAAGCACTAGCGATTTTCTTGTAGAATATGTCGCCACTCCCACACACCCCTTGTCAACCTGTTAACGAAAGAAAATGTAAACATTACCGCACTCCAAAGTCACCAAATGTGTACATTTATGTGTATCTTTAAAGCATAATAAAAAAAATTTAAACAAATTGCTGTTACTTCCCAAAAAACAAATTATTCACGCAGTCATCCCCTGTACGTAGATACATTCGGTGTGAAGAATGCTATGTGCAAAGCACTAGCGATTTTTTTGTAGAATATGTCGCCACTCCCACACACCTCTTGTCAACCTGCTAACGAACGAAAATGTAAACATTAGCGCACTCCAAAGTCACCAAATGTGTAAATTTATGTGTATCTTTAAAGCATAATAAAAAAAATTTAAACAAATTGCTGTTACTTCCCAAAAAACAAATTTTTCACGCAGTCATCCCCTGTACATAGATACATTCGGTGTGAAGAATGCTAAGTGCACAGCACTAGCGATTTTCTTGTAGAATATATCGCCGCTCCCACACATCTCTTGCCAAGCTGCCAACAATAGAAAATGCAATCATTAGCGCACTTCTAAGTCACCAGAATGTGTAATTTTATCTGTATTCTTAAACCATAATGAAAAAAAATTAAAACATCGAGCAGTTACTTACCAAAAAAACTTACTATTCATGAAGTCATCCACTGTACGTAGATACATTCAGTGTGAAGAATGCTATGTGTACAGCACTAGCGATTTTCTTGTAGAATATATCGCCGCTCCCACACATCTCTTGTCAACATGCTAACAAAAGAAATGCAATCATTAGCGCACTCCTAAGTCACCAGAATGTGTAATTTTATCTGTATTCTTAAACCATAATGAAAAAAAATTAAAACATCGAGCAGTTACTTACCAAAAAAACTTATTATTCAGAAGTCATCCACTGTACGTAGATACATTCGGTGTGAAGAATGCTATGTGCAAAGCACTAGCGATTTTCTTGTAGAATATGTCGCCACTCCCACACACCTCTTGTCAACCTGCTAACGAAAGAAAATGTAAACATTAGCGCACTCCAAAGTCACCAAATGTGTAAATTCATGTGAATCTTTAAAGCATAATAAAAAAAATTTAATCAAATTGCTGTTACTTCCCAAAAAACAACTTATTCACGCAGTCATCCCCTGTACGTAGATACATTCGGTGTGAAGAATGCTATGTGCACAGCACTAGCGACTTTCTTGTAGAATATATCGCCGCTCCCACACATCTCCTGTCAACCTGCTAACAAAAGAAAATGCAATAATTAGCGCACTCCTAAGTCACCAGAATGTGTAATTTTATCTGTATTCTTAAACCATAATGAAAAAAAATTAAAACATCGAGCTCTTACTTACCAAAAAAACTTATTATCCATGAAGCCACCCACTGTACGTAGATACATTCGGTGTGAAGAATGCTATGTGCAAAGCACAAGCGATTTTCTTGTAGAATATGTCGTCTCTCCCACACACCTCTTGTCAACCTGCTAACGAAAGAAAATGTAAACATTAGCGCACTCCAAAGTCACCAAATGTGTAAATTTATGTGTATCTTTAAAGCATAAAAAAAAATTAAACAAATTGCAGTTACTTCCCAAAAAACAAATTATTCACGCAGTCATCCCCTGTACGTAGATACATTCGGTGTGAAGAATGCTATGTGCACAGCACTAGCGATTTTCTTGTAGAATATATCGCCACTCCCACACATCTCTTGTCAACCTGCTAACAAAAGAAAATGCAATCATTAGCGCACTCCTAAGTCACCAGAATGTGTAATTTTATCTGTATTCTTAAACCATAATGAAAAAAAAATTAAAACATCGAGCAGTTACTTACCAAAAAAACTTATTATTCATGAAGTCATCCACTGTACGTAGATACATTCGGTGTGAAGAATGCTATGTCCAAAGCACTAGCGATTTTCTTCTAGAATATGTCGCCACTCCCACACACCTCTTGTCAACCTGCTAACGAAAGAAAATGTAAACATTAGCGCACTCCAAAGTCACCAAATGTGTAAATTTATGTGTATCTTTAAATCATAATAAACAATTTAAAAAAATTGCTGTTACTTCCCAAAAAACAAATTATTCACGCTGTCATCCCCTGTACGTAGATTCATTCGGTGTGAAGAATGCTAAGTGCACAGCACTAGCGATTTTCTTGTAGAATATATCGCCGCTCCCACACATCTCTTGTCAACCTGCTAACAAAAGAAAGTGCAATCATTAGCGCACTCCTAAGTCACCAGAATGTGTAATTTTATCTGTATTCTTAAACCATATTGAAAAAAAATTAAAACATCGAGCAGTTACTTTCCAAAAAAACTTACTATTCATGAAGTCATCCACTGTACGTAGATACATTCGGTGTGAAGAATGCTATGTGCAAAGCACTAGCGATTTTCTTGTAGAATATGTCGCAACTCCCACACACCTCTTGTCAACCTGCTAACGAAAGAAAATGTAAACATTAGCGCACTCCAAAGTCACCAAATGTGTAAATTTATGTGTATCTTTAAAGCATAATAAAGAAAATTTAAACAAATTGCTGTTACTTCCCAAAAAACAAACTATTCACGCAGTCATCCCCTGTACGCAGATACATTCGGTGTGAAGAATGCTATGTGCACAGCACTAGCGATTTTCTTGTAGAATATATCGCCGCTCCCACACATCTCTTGTCAACCTGCTAACAAAAGAAAATGCAATCATTAGCGCACTCCTAAGTCACCAGAATGTGTAATTTTATCTGTATTCTTAAACCATAATGAAAAAAAATTAAAACATCGAGCAGTTACTTACCAAAAAAACTTATTATTCAGAAGTCATCCACTGTACGTAGATACATTCGGTGTGATGAATGCTATGTGCACAGCACTAGCGATTTTCTTGTAGAATATATCGCCGCTCCCACACATCTCTTGTCAACCTGCTAACAAAAGAAAATGCAATCATTAGCGCACTCCTAAGTCACCAGAATGTGTAATTTTATCTGTATTCTTAAACCATAATGAAAAAAATTAAAACATCGAGCAGTTACTTACCAAAAAAACTTATTATTCAGAAGTCATCCACTGTACGTAGATACATTCGGTGTGAAGAATGCTATGTGCAAAGCACTAGCGATTTTCTTGTAGAATATGTCGCAACTCCCACACACCTCTTGTCAACCTGCTAACGAAAGAAAATGTAAACATTAGCGCACTCCAAAGTCACCAAATGTGTAAATTTATGTGTATCTTTAAAGCATAATAAAGAAAATTTAAACAAATTGCTGTTACTTCCCAAAAAACAAACTATTCACGCAGTCATCCCCTGTACGCAGATACATTCGGTGTGAAGAATGCTATGTGCACAGCACTAGCGATTTTCTTGTAGAATATATCGCCGCTCCCACACATCTCTTGTCAACCTGCTAACAAAAGAAAATGCAATCATTAGCGCACTCCTAAGTCACCAGAATGTGTAATTTTATCTGTATTCTTAAACCATAATGAAAAAAAATTAAAACATCGAGCAGCTACTTACCAAAAAAACTTATTATTCATGAAGTCATCCACTGTACGTAGATACATGCGGTGTGAAGAATGCTATGGCAAAGCACTAGCGATTTTCTTGTTGAATATGTCGGCACTCCCACACACCTCTTGTCAACCTGCTAACGAAAGAAAATGTAAACATTAGCGCACTCCAAAGTCACCAAATGTGTAAATTTTTGTGTATCTTTAAAGCATAATAAAAAAAATTTAAACAAATTGCTGTTACTACCCAAAAAACAAATTATTCACGCAGTCATCCCCTGTACGTAGATACATTCGGTGTGAAGAATGCTAAGTGCACAGCACTAGCGATTTTCTTGTAGAATATATCGCCGCTCCCACACATCTCTTGTCAACCTGCTAACAAAAGAAAATGCAATCATTAGCGCACTCCTAAGTCACCAGAATGTGTAATTTTATCTGTATTCTTAAACCATAATGAAAAAGATTAAAACATCGAGCTGTTACTTACCAAAAAAACTTATTATTCATGAAGTCATCCACTGTACGTAGATACATTCGGTATGAAGAATGCTATGTGCAAAGCACTAGCGATTTTCTTGTAGAATATGTCGCCACTCTCACACACCTCTTGTCAACCTGCTAACGAAAGAAAATGTAAACATTAGCGCACTCCAAAGTCACCAAATGTGTAAATTTATGTGTATCTTTAAAGCATAATATAAAAAATTTAAACAAATTGCTGTTACTTCCCAAAAAACAAATTATTCACGCAGTCATCCCCTGTACGTAGATACATTCGGTGTGAAGAATGCTATGTGCACAGCACTAGCGATTTTCTTGTAGAATATATCGCCGCTCCCACACATCTCTTGTCAACCTGCTAACAAAAGAAAATTCAATCATTAGCGCACTCCTATGTCACCAGAATGTGTAATTTTATCTGTATTCTTAAACCATAATGAAAAAAAATTAAAACATAGAGCAGTTACTTACCAAAAAAACTTATTATTCATGAAGTCATCCACTGTACGTAGATACATTCGGTGGGAAGAATGCTATGTGCAAAGCACTAGCGATTTTCTTGTAGAATATGTCGCCACTCCCACACACCTCTTGTCAACCTGCTAACGAAAGAAAATGTAAACATTAGCGCACTCCAAAGTCACCAAATGTGTAAATTTATGTGTATCTTTAAAGCATAAAAAAAAATTAAACAAATTGCTGTTACATCCCAAAAAACAAATTTTTCACGCAGTCATCCCCTGTACGTAGATACATTCGGTGTGAAGAATGCTAAGTGCACAGCACTAGCGATTTTCTTGTAGAATATATCGCCGCTCCCACACATCTTTTGTCAACCTGCTAACTAAAGCAATTGCAATCATTAGCGCACTCCTAAGTCACCAGAATGTGTAATTTTATCTGTATTCTTAAACCATAATGAAAAAAAATTGAAACATCGAGCAGTTACTTACCAAAAAAACTTATTATTCATGAAGTCATCCACTGTACGTAGATACATTCGGTGTGAAGAATGCTATGTGCAAAGCACTAGCGATTTTCTTGTAGAATATGTCGCCACTCCCACACACCTCTTGTCAACCTGCTAACGAAAGGAAATGTATACATTAGCGCACTCCAAAGTCACCAAATGTGTAAATTTATGTGTATCTTTTAAGCATAATAAAAAAAATTTAAACAAATTGCTGTTACTTCCCAAAAAACAAATTATTCACGCAGTCATCCCCTGTACGTAGATACATTCGGTGTGAAGAATGCTATGTGCACAGCACTAGCGATTTTCTTGTAGAATATATCGCCGCTCCCACACATCTCTTGTCAACCTGCTAACAAAAGAAAATGCAATCATTAGCGCACTCCTAAGTCACCAGAATGTGTAATTTTATCTGTATTCTTAATCCGTAATGAAAAAAATTGAAACATCGAGCAGTTACTTACCAAAAAAACTTATTATTCATGAAGTCATCCACTGCACGTAGATAGATTCGGTGTGAAGAATGCTATGTGCAAAGCACTAGCGATTTCCTTGCAGAATATGTCGCCACTCCCACACACCTCTTGTCAACCTGCTAACGAAAGAAAACGTAAACATTAGCGCACTCCAAAGTCACCAAATGTGTAAATTTGTGTATCTTTAAAGCATAATAAAAAAAATTTAAACACAATGCTGTTACTTCCCAAAAAACAAATTTTTCACGCAGTCATACCCTGTACGTAGATACATTCGGTGTGAAGAATGCTAAGTGCACAGCACTAGCGATTTTCTTGTAGAATATATCGCCGCTCCCACACATCTCTTGTCAACCTGCTAACAAAAGAAAATGCAATCATTAGCGCACTCCTAAGTCACCAGAATGTGTAATTTTATCTCTATTCTTAAACCATAATGTAAAAAAATTAAAACATCGAGCAGTTACTTACCAAAAAAACTTATTATTCATGAAGTCATCCACTGTACGTAGATACATTCGGTGTGAAGAATGCTATGTGCAAAGCACTAGCGATTTTCTTGTAGAATATTTCGCCACTCCCACACACCTCTTGTCAACCTGCTAACGAAAGAATATGTAAACATTAGCGCACTCCAAAGTCACCAAATGTGTAAATTTATGTGTATCTTTAAAGCATAATAAAAAAAATTAAACAAATTGCTGTTACTTTCAAAAAACAAATTATTCACGCAGTCATCCCCTGTACGTAGATACATTCGGTGTGAAGAATGCTATGTGCACAGCACTAGCGACTTTCTTGTAGAATATATCGCCGCTCCCACACATCTCTTGTCAACCTGCTAACAAAAGATAATGCAATCATTAGCGCATTCCTAAGTCACCAGAATGTGTAATTTTATCTGTATTCTTAAACCATAATGAAAAAAATTAAAACATCGAGCAGTTACTTACCAAAAAAACTTATTATTCAGAAGTCATCCACTGTACGTAGATACATTCGGTGTGAAGAATGCTATGTGCAAAGCACTAGCGATTTTCTTGTAGAATATGTCGCCACTCCCACACACGTCTTGTCAACCTGCTAACGAAAGAAAATGTAAACATTAGCGCACTCCAAAGTCACCAAATGTGTAAATTTATGTGAATCTTTAAAGCATAATAAAAAAAAATTTAATCAAATTGCTGTTACTTCCCAAAAAACAAATTATTCACGCAGTCATCCCCTGTACGTAGATACATTCGGTGTGAAGAATGCTATGTGCACAGCACTAGCGATTTTCTTGTAGAATATATCGCCGCTCCCACACATCTCTTGTCAACCTGCTAACAAAAGAAAATGCAATCATTAGCGCACTCCTAAGTCACCAGAATGTGTAATTTTATCTGTATTCTTAAACCATGATGAAAAAAAATTAAAACATCGAGCAGCTACTTACCAAAAAAACTTATTATTCATGAAGTCATCCACTGTACGTAGATACATTCGGTGTGAAGAATGCTATGTGCAAAGCACTAGCGATTTTCTTGTAGAATATGTCGCCACTCCCACACACCTCTTGTCAACCTGCTAACAAAAGAAAATGCAATCATTAGCGCACTCCTAAGTCACCAGAATGTGTAATTTTATCTGTATTCTTAATCCATAATGAAAAAAATTAAAGCATCGAGCAGTTACTTACCAAAAAAACTTATTATTCATGAAGTCATCCACTGCACGTAGATAGATTCGGTGTGAAGAATGCTATGTGCAAAGCACTAGCGATTTCCTTGCAGAATATGTCGCCACTCCCACACACCTCTTGTCAACCTGCTAACGAAAGAAAACGTAAACATTAGCGCACTCCAAAGTCACCAAATGTGTAAATTTGTGTATCTTTAAAACATAATAAAAAAAATTTAAACAAATTGCTGTTACTTCCCAAAAAACAAATTTTGCACGCAGTCATACCCTGTACGTAGATACATTCGGTGTGAAGAATGCTAAGTGCACAGCACTAGCGATTTTCTTGTAGAATATATCGCCGCTCCCACACATCTCTTGTCAACCTGCTAACAAAAGAAAATGCAATCATTAGCGCACTCCTAAATCACCAGAATGTGTAATTTTATCTGTATTCTTAAACCATAATGAAAAAAAACTAAAATATCGAGCAGTTACTTACCAAAAAAACTTATTATCCATGAAGTCATCCACTGTACGTAGAAACATTCGGTGTGAAGAATGCTATGTGCAAAGCACTAGCGATTTTCTTGTAGAATATGTCGCCACTCCCACACACCTCTTGTCAACCTGCTAACGAAAGAAAATGTAAACATTAGCGCACTCCAAAGTCACCAAATGTGTAAATTTATGTGTATCTTTAAAGCGTAATAAAAAAATTTAAACAAATTGCTGTTACTTCCCAAAAAACAAATTATTCACGCAGTCATCCCCTGTACGTCAATACATTCGGTGTGAAGAATGCTATGTGCACAGCACTAGCGACTTTCTTGTAGAATATATCGCCGCTCCCACACATCTCTTGTCAACCTGCTAACAAAAGAAAATGCAATCATTAGCGCATTCCTAAGTCACCAGAATGTGTAATTTTACCTGTATTCTTAAACCATAGTGAAAAAAAATTAAAACATCGAGCAGTTACTTACCAAAAAAACTTATTATTCATGAAGTCATCCACTGTACGTAGATACATTCGGTGTGAAGAATGCTATGTGCACAGCACTAGCGATTTTCTTGTAGAATATATCGCCGCTCCCACACATCTCTTGTCAACCTGCTAACAAAAGAAAATGCAAACATCAGCGCGCTCCTAAGTCACCAGAATGTGTAATTTTACCTGGATTCTTAATCCATAATGAAAAAAAATTAAAACATCGAGCAGTTACTTACCAAAAAAACTTAATATTCATGAAGTCATCCACTGAACGTAGATAGATTCGGTGTGAAGAATGCTATGTGCACAGCACTAGCGATTTTATTGTAGAATATATCGCCGCTCCCACACATCTCTTGTCAACCTGCTAACAAAAGAAAATGCAATCATTAGCGCACTCCTAAGTCACCACAATGTGTAATTTTATCTGTATTCTTAAACCATAATGAAAAAAAAAATTAAAACATCGAGCAGTTACTTACCAAAAAAACTTATTATTCATGAAGTCATCCACTGTACGTAGATACATTCGGTGTGAAGAATGCTATGTGCAAAGCACTAGCGATTTTCTTGTAGAATATGTCGCCACACCCACACACCTCTTGTCAACCTGCTAACGAAAGAAAATGTAAACATTAGCGCACTCCAAAGTCACCAAATGTGTAAATTTATGTGAATCTTTAAAGCATAATAAAAAAAAATTTAATCAAATTGCTGTTACTTCCCAAAAAACAAATTATTCACGCAGTCATCCCCTGTACGTAGATACATTCGGTGTGAAGAATGCTATGTGCACAGCACTAGCGATTTTCTTGTAGAATATATCGCCGCTCCCACACATCTCTTGTCAACCTGCTAACAAAAGAAAATGCAATCATTAGCGCACTCCTAAGTCACCAGAATGTGTAATTTTATCTGTATTCTTAAACCATATAGAAAAAAAAATTAAAACATCGAGCAGCTACTTACCAAAAAAACTTGTTATTCATGAAGTCATCCACTGTACGTAGATACATTCGGTCTGAAAAATGCTATGTGCAAAGCACTAGCGATTTTCTTGTAGAATATGTCGCCACTCCCACACACCTCTTGTCAACCTGCTAACGAAAGAAAATGTAAACATTAGCGCACTCCAAAGTCACCAAATGTGTAAATTTATGTGAATCTTTAAAGCATAATAAAAAAAAATTTAATCAAATTGCTGTTACTTCCCAAAAAACAAATTATTCACGCAGTCATCCCCTGTACGTAGATACATTCGGTGTGAAGAATGCTATGTGCACAGCACTAGCGATTTTCTTGTAGAATATATCGCCGCTCCCACACATCTCTTGTCAACCTGCTAACAAAAGAAAATGCAATCATTAGCGCACTCCTAAGTCACCAGAATGTGTAATTTTATCTGTATTCTTAAACCATAATGAAAAAAAATTAAAACATCGAGCAGCTACTTACCAAAAAAACTTGTTATTCATGAAGTCATCCACTGTACGTAGATACATTCGGTCTGAAGAATGCTATGTGCAAAGCACTAGCGATTTTCTTGCAGAATATTTCGCCACTCCCACACACCTCTTGTCAACCTGCTAACGAAAGAAAATGTAAACATTAGCGCACTCCAAAGTCACCAAATGTGTAAATTTATGTGTATCTTTAAAGCATAATAAAAAAAATTTAAACAAATTGCTGTTACTTCCCAAGAAACAAATTATTCACGCAGTCATCCCCTGTACGTAGATACATTCGGTGTGAAGAATGCTATGTGCACAGCACTAGCGATTTTCTTGTAGAATATATCGCCGCTCCCACACATCTCTTGTCAACCTGCTAACAAAAGAAAATGCAATCATTAGCGCACTCCTAAGTCACCAGAATGTGTAATTTTATCTGTATTCTTAATCCATAACGAAAAAAATTAAAACATCGAGCAGTTACTTACCAAAAAAACTTATTATTCATGAAGTCATCCACTGCACGTAGATAGATTCGGTGTGAAGGATGCTATGTGCAAAGCACTAGCGATTTCCTTGCAGAATATGTCGCCACTCCCACACACCTCTTGTCAACCTGCTAACGAAAGAAAACGTAAACATTAGCGCACTCCAAAGTCACCAAATGTGTAAATTTGTGTATCTTTAAAACATAATAAAAAAAATTTAAACAAATTGCTGTTACTTCCCAAAAAACAAATTTTTCACGCAGTCATACCCTGTACGTAGATACATTCGGTGTGAAGAATGCTAAGTGCACAGCACTAGCGATTTTCTTGTAGAATATATCGCCGCTCCCACACATCTCTTGTCAACCTGCTAACAAAAGAAAATGCAATCATTAGCGCACTCCTAAGTCACCAGAATGTGTAATTTTATCTGTATTCTTAAACCAAAATGAAAAAAAACTAAAACATCGAGCAGTTACTTACCAAAAAAACTTATTATCCATGAAGTCATCCACTGTACGTAGAAACATTCGGTGTGAAGAATGCTATGTGCAAAGCACTAGCGATTTTCTTGTAGAATATGTCGCCACTCCCACACACCTCTTGTCAACCTGCTAACGAAAGAAAATGTCAACATTAGCGCACTCCAAAGTCACCAAATGTGTAAATTTATGTGTATCTTTAAAGCGTAATAAAAAAATTTAAACAAATTGCTGTTACTTCCCAAAAAACAAATTATTCACGCAGTCATCCCCTGTACGTCAATACATTCGGTGTGAAGAATGCTATGTGCACAGCACTAGCGACTTTCTTGTAGAATATATCGCCGCTCCCACACATCTCTTGTCAACCTGCTAACAAAAGAAAATGCAATCATTAGCGCATTCCTAAGTCACCAGAATGTGTAATTTTACCTGTATTCTTAAACCATAGTGAAAAAAAATTAAAACATCGAGCAGTTACTTACCAAAAAAACTTATTATTCATGAAGTCATCCACTGTACGTAGATACATTCGGTGTGAAGAATGCTATGTGCACAGCACTAGCGATTTTCTTATAGAATATATCGCCGCTCCCACACATCTCTTGTCAACCTGCTAACAAAAGAAAATGCAAACATTAGCGCACTCCTAAGTCACCAGAATGTGTAATTTTACCTGTATTCTTAATCCATAATGAAAAAAAATTAAAACATCGAGCAGTTACTTACCAAAAAAACTTATTATTCATGAAGTCATCCACTGAACGTAGATAGATTCGGTGTGAAGAATGCTAAGTGCACAGCACTCGCGATTTTCTTGTAGAATATATCGCCGCTCCCACACATCTCTTGTCAACCTGCTAACAAAAGAAAATGCAATCATTAGCGCACTCCTAAGTCACCAGAATGTGTAATTTTATCTGTATTCTTAAACCATAATGAAAAAAAAAATTAAAACATCGAGCAGTTACTTACCAAAAAAACTTATTATTCATGAAGTCATCCACTGTACGTAGATACATTCGGTGTGAAGAATGCTATGTGCAAAGCACTAGCGATTTTCTTGTAGAATATGTCGCCACACCCACACACCTCTTGTCAACCTGCTAACGAAAGAAAATGTAAACATTAGCGCACTCCAAAGTCACCAAATGTGTAAATTTATGTGAATCTTTAAAGCATAATAAAAAAAAATTTAATCAAATTGCTGTTACTTCCCAAAAAACAAATTATTCACGCAGTCATCCCCTGTACGTAGATACATTCGGTGTGAAGAATGCTATGTGCACAGCACTAGCGATTTTCTTGTAGAATATATCGCCGCTCCCACACATCTCTTGTCAACCTGCTAACAAAAGAAAATGCAATCATTAGCGCACTCCTAAGTCACCAGAATGTGTAATTTTATCTGTATTCTTAAACCATAATGAAAAAAAATTAAAACATCGAGCAGATACTTACCAAAAAAACTTGTTATTCATGAAGTCATCCACTGTACGTAGATACATTCGGTCTGAAAAATGCTATGTGCAAAGCACTAGCGATTTTCTTGTAGAATATGTCGCCACTCCCACACACCTCTTGTCAACCTGCTAACGAAAGAAAATGTAAACATTAGCGCACTCCAAAGTCACCAAATGTGTAAATTTATGTGAATCTTTAAAGCATAATAAAAAAAAATTTAATCAAATTGCTGTTACTTCCCAAAAAACAAATTATTCACGCAGTCATCCCCTGTACGTAGATACATTCGGTGTGAAGAATGCTATGTGCACAGCACTAGCGATTTTCTTGTAGAATATATCGCCGCTCCCACACATCTCTTGTCAACCTGCTAACAAAAGAAAATGCAATCATTAGCGCACTCCTAAGTCACCAGAATGTGTAATTTTATCTGTATTCTTAAACCATAATGAAAAAAAATTAAAACATCGAGCAGCTACTTACCAAAAAAACTTGTTATTCATGAAGTCATCCACTGTACGTAGATACATTCGGTCTGAAGAATGCTATGTGCAAAGCACTAGCGATTTTCTTGTAGAATATGTCGCCACTCCCACACACCTCTTGTCAACCTGCTAACGAAAGAAAATGTAAACATTAGCGCACTCCAAAGTCACCAAATGTGTAAATTTATGTGTATCTTTAAAGCATAATAAAAAAAATTTAAACAAATTGCTGTTACTTCCCAAGAAACAAAATATTCACGCAGTCATCCCCTGTACGTAGATACATTCGGTGTGAAGAATGCTATGTGCACAGCACTAGCGATTTTCTTGTAGAATATATCGCCGCTCCCACACATCTCTTGTCAACCTGCTAACAAAAGAAAATGCAATCATTAGCGCACTCCTAAGTCACCAGAATGTGTAATTTTATCTGTATTCTTAATCCATAACGAAAAAAATTAAAACATCGAGCAGTTACTTACCAAAAAAACTTATTATTCATGAAGTCATCCACTGCACGTAGATAGATTCGGTGTGAAGAATGCTATGTGCAAAGCACTAGCGATTTCCTTGCAGAATATGTCGCCACTCCCACACACCTCTTGTCAACCTGCTAACGAAAGAAAACGTAAACATTAGCGCACTCCAAAGTCACCAAATGTGTAAATTTGTGTATCTTTAAAACATAATAAAAAAAATTTAAACAAATTGCTGTTACTTCCCAAAAAACAAATTTTTCACGCAGTCATACCCTGTACGTAGATACATTCGGTGTGAAGAATGCTAAGTGCACAGCACTAGCGATTTTCTTGTAGAATATATCGCCGCTCCCACACATCTCTTGTCAACCTGCTAACAAAAGAAAATGCAATCATTAGCGCACTCCTAAGTCACCAGAATGTGTAATTTTATCTGTATTCTTAAACCATAATGAAAAAAAACTAAAACATCGAGCAGTTACTTACCAAAAAAACTTATTATCCATGAAGTCATCCACTGTACGTAGAAACATTCGGTGTGAAGAATGCTATGTGCAAAGCACTAGCGATTTTCTTGTAGAATATGTCGCCACTCCCACACACCTCTTGTCAACCTGCTAACGAAAGAAAATGTAAACATTAGCGCACTCCAAAGTCACCAAATGTGTAAATTTATGTGTATCTTTAAAGCGTAATAAAAAAATTTAAACAAATTGCTGTTACTTCCCAAAAAACAAATTATTCACGCAGTCATCCCCTGTACGTCAATACATTCGGTGTGAAGAATGCTATGTGCACAGCACTAGCGACTTTCTTGTAGAATATATCGCCGCTCCCACACATCTCTTGTCAACCTGCTAACAAAAGAAAATGCAATCATTAGCGCACTCCTAAGTCACCAGAATGTGTAATTTTATCTGTATTCTTAAACCATAATGAAAAAAAATTAAAACATCGAGCGGTTACTTACCAAAAAAACTTATTATTCATGAAGTCATCCACTGTACGTAGATACATTCGGTGTGAAGAATGCTATGTGCAAAGCACTAGCGATTTTCTTGTAGAATATTTCGCCACTCCCACACACCTCTTGTCAACCTGCTAACGAAAGAAAATGTAAACATTAGCGCACTCCAAAGTCACCAAATGTGTAAATTTATGTGTATCTTTAAAGCATAATAAAGAAAATTTAAACAAATTGCTGTTACTTCCCAAAAAACAAATTATTCACGCAGTCATCCCCTGTACGTAGATACATTCGGTGTGAAGAATGCTATGTGCACAGCACTAGCGATTTTCTTGTAGAATATATCGCCGCTCCCACACATCTCTTGTCAACCTGCTAACAAAAGAAAATGCAATCATTAGCGCATTCCTAAGTCACCAGAATGTGTAATTTTACCTGTATTCTTAAACCATAGTGAAAAAAAATTAAAACATCGAGCAGTTACTTACCAAAAAAACTTATTATTCATGAAGTCATCCACTGTACGTAGATACATTCGGTGTGAAGAATGCTATGTGCACAGCACTAGCGATTTTCTTGTAGAATATATCGCCGCTCCCACACATCTCTTGTCAACCTGCTAACAAAAGAAAATGCAAACATTAGCGCACTCCTAAGTCACCAGAATGTGTAATTTTACCTGTATTCTTAATCCATAATGAAAAAAAATTAAAACATCGAGCAGTTACTTACCAAAAAAACTCATTATTCATGAAGTCATCCACTGAACGTAGATAGATTCGGTGTGAAGAATGCTAAGTGCACAGCACTCGCGATTTTCTTGTAGAATATATCGCCGCTCCCACACATCTCTTGTCAACCTGCTAACAAAAGAAAATGCAATCATTAGCGCACTCCTAAGTCACCAGAATGTGTAATTTTATCTGTATTCTTAAACCATAATGAAAAAAAATTAAAACATCGAGCGGTTACTTACCAAAAAAACTTATTATTCATGAAGTCATCCACTGTACGTAGATACATTCGGTGTGAAGAATGCTATGTGCAAAGCACTAGCGATTTTCTTGTAGAATATTTCGCCACTCCCACACACCTCTTGTCAACCTGCTAACGAAAGAAAATGTAAACATTAGCGCACTCCAAAGTCACCAAATGTGTAAATTTATGTGTATCTTTAAAGCATAATAAAAAAATTTAAACAAATTGCTGTTACTTCCCAAAAAACAAATTATTCACGCAGTCATCCCCTGTACGTAGATACATTCGGTGTGAAGAATGCTATGTGCACAGCACTAGCGATTTTCTTGTAGAATATATCGCCGCTCCCACACATCTCTTGTCAACCTGCTAACAAAAGAAAATGCAATCATTAGCGCATTCCTAAGTCACCAGAATGTGTAAATTTGTCTGTATTCTTAAACCATAATGAAAAAAATTAAAACATCGAGCAGTTACTTACCAAAAAAACTTATTATTCAGAAGTCATCCACTGTACGTAGATACATTCGGTGTGAATAACGCTATGTGCAAAGCACTAGCGATTTTCTTGTAGGATATGTCGCCACTCCCACACACCTCTTGTCAACCTGCTAACGAAAGAAAATGTAAACATTAGCGCACTCCAAAGTCACCAAATGTGTAAATTTATGTGAATCTTTAAAGCATAATAAAAAAAATTTAATCAAATTGCAGTTACTTCCCAAAAAACAAAATTATTCACGCAGTCATCCCCTGTACGTAGATACATTCGGTGTGAAGAATGCTATGTGCACAGCACTAGCGATTTTCTTGTAGAATATATCGCCGCTCCCACACATCTCTTGTCAACCTGCTAACAAAAGAAAATGCAATCATTAGCGCACTCCTAAGTCACCAGAATGTGTAATTTTATCTGTATTCTTAAACCATGATGAAAAAAAATTAAAACATCGAGCAGCTACTTACCAAAAAAACTTATTATTCATGAAGTCATCCACTGTACGTAGATACATTCGGTGTGAAGAATGCTATGTGCAAAGCACTAGCGATTTTCTTGTAGAATATGTCGCCACTCCCACACACCTCTTGTCAACCTGCTAACAAAAGAAAATGCAATCATTAGCGCACTCCTAAGTCACCAGAATGTGTAATTTTATCTGTATTCTTAATCCATAATGAAAAAAATTAAAGCATCGAGCAGTTACTTACCAAAAAAACTTATTATTCATGAAGTCATCCACTGCACGTAGATAGATTCGGTGTGAAGAATGCTATGTGCAAAGCACTAGCGATTTCCTTGCAGAATATGTCGCCACTCCCACACACCTCTTGTCAACCTGCTAACGAAAGAAAACGTAAACATTAGCGCACTCCAAAGTCACCAAATGTGTAAATTTGTGTATCTTTAAAACATAATAAAAAAAATTTAAACAAATTGCTGTTACTTCCCAAAAAACAAATTTTGCACGCAGTCATACCCTGTACGTAGATACATTCGGTGTGAAGAATGCTAAGTGCACAGCACTAGCGATTTTCTTGTAGAATATATCGCCGCTCCCACACATCTCTTGTCAACCTGCTAACAAAAGAAAATGCAATCATTAGCGCACTCCTAAATCACCAGAATGTGTAATTTTATCTGTATTCTTAAACCATAATGAAAAAAAACTAAAATATCGTGCAGTTACTTACCAAAAAAACTTATTATCCATGAAGTCATCCACTGTACGTAGAAACATTCGGTGTGAAGAATGCTATGTGCAAAGCACTAGCGATTTTCTTGTAGAATATGTCGCCACTCCCACACACCTCTTGTCAACCTGCTAACGAAAGAAAATGTAAACATTAGCGCACTCCAAAGTCACCAAATGTGTAAATTTATGTGTATCTTTAAAGCGTAATAAAAAAATTTAAACAAATTGCTGTTACTTCCCAAAAAACAAATTATTCACGCAGTCATCCCCTGTACGTCAATACATTCGGTGTGAAGAATGCTATGTGCACAGCACTAGCGACTTTCTTGTAGAATATATCGCCGCTCCCACACATCTCTTGTCAACCTGCTAACAAAAGAAAATGCAATCATTAGCGCATTCCTAAGTCACCAGAATGTGTAATTTTACCTGTATTCTTAAACCATAGTGAAAAAAAATTAAAACATCGAGCAGTTACTTACCAAAAAAACTTATTATTCATGAAGTCATCCACTGTACGTAGATACATTCGGTGTGAAGAATGCTATGTGCACAGCACTAGCGATTTTCTTGTAGAATATATCGCCGCTCCCACACATCTCTTGTCAACCTGCTAACAAAAGAAAATGCAAACATTAGCGCACTCCTAAGTCACCAGAATGTGTAATTTTACCTGTATTCTTAATCCATAATGAAAAAAAATTAAAACATCGAGCAGTTACTTACCAAAAAAACTTATTATTCATGAAGTCA
The DNA here is from genome assembly GCF_023898315.1 of Schistocerca nitens. NCBI lineage: Eukaryota > Metazoa > Arthropoda > Insecta > Orthoptera > Acrididae > Schistocerca > Schistocerca nitens. The sequence goes on along the minus strand of NW_026045896.1, from coordinate 642,084 downwards.
TCCACTGAACGTAGATAGATTCGGTGTGAAGAATGCTAAGTGCACAGCACTCGCGATTTTCTTGTAGAATATATCGCCGCTCCCACACATCTCTTGTCAACCTGCTAACAAAAGAAAATGCAATCATTAGCGCACTCCTAAGTCACCAGAATGTGTACTTTCACCTGTATTCTTAATCCATAATGAAAAAACATTGAAACATCGACCAGTTACTTACCAAAAAAACTTATTATTCAGAAGTCATCCACTGTACGTAGATACATTCGGTGTGAAGAATGCTATGTGCAAAGCACTAGCGATTTTCTTGTAGGATATGTCGCCACTCCCACACACCTCTTGTCAACCTGCTAACGAAAGAAAATGTAAACATTAGCGCACTCCAAAGTCACCAAATGTGTAAATTTATGTGAATCTTTAAAGCATAATAAAAAAAATTTAATCAAATTGCTGTTACTTCCCAAAAAACGAATTATTCACGCAGTCATCCCCTGTACGTAGATACATTCGGTGTGAAGAATGCTATGTGCACAGCACTAGCGATTTTCTTGTAGAATATATCGCCGCTCCCACACATCTCTTGTCAACCTGCTAACAAAAGAAAATGCAATCATTAGCGCACTCCTAAGTCACCAGAATGTGTAATTTTATCTGTATTCTTAAACCATAATGAAAAAAAATTAAAACATCGAGCAGCTACTTACCAAAAAAACTTATTATTCATGAAGTCATCCACTGTACGTAGATACATTCGGTGTGAAGAATGCTATGTGCAAAGCACTAGCGATTTTCTTGTAGAATATGTCGCCACTCCCACACACCTCTTGTCAACCTGCTAACGAAAGAAAATGTAAACATTAGCGCACTCCAAAGTCACCAAATGTGTAAATTTATGTGTATCTTTAAAGCATAATAAAAAAATTTAAACAAATTGCTGTTACTTCCCAAAAAACAAATTATTCACGCAGTCATCCCCTGTACGTAGATACATTCGGTGTGAAGAATGCTATGTGCACAGCACTAGCGATTTTCTTGTAGAATATATCGCCGCTCCCACACATCTCTTGTCAACCTGCTAACAAAAGGAAATGCAATCATTAGCGCACTCCTAAGTCACCAGAATGTGTACTTTCACCTGTATTCTTAATCCATAATGAAAAAACATTGAAACATCGACCAGTTACTTACCAAAAAAACTTATTATTCAGAAGTCATCCACTGTACGTAGATACATTCGGTGTGAAGAATGCTATGTGCAAAGCACTAGCGATTTTCTTGTAGGATATGTCGCCACTCCCACACACCTCTTGTCAACCTGCTAACGAAAGAAAATGTAAACATTAGCGCACTCCAAAGTCACCAAATGTGTAAATTTATGTGAATCTTTAAAGCATAATAAAAAAAATTTAATCAAATTGCTGTTACTTCCCAAAAAACGAATTATTCACGCAGTCATCCCCTGTACGTAGATACATTCGGTGTGAAGAATGCTATGTGCACAGCACTAGCGATTTTCTTGTAGAATATATCGCCGCTCCCACACATCTCTTGTCAACCTGCTAACAAAAGAAAATGCAATCATTAGCGCACTCCTAAGTCACCAGAATGTGTAATTTTATCTGTATTCTTAAACCATAATGAAAAAAAATTAAAACATCGAGCAGCTACTTACCAAAAAAACTTATTATTCATGAAGTCATCCACTGTACGTAGATACATTCGGTGTGAAGAATGCTATGTGCAAAGCACTAGCGATTTTCTTGTAGAATATGTCGCCACTCCCACACACCTCTTGTCAACCTGCTAACGAAAGAAAATGTAAACATTAGCGCACTCCAAAGTCACCAAATGTGTAAATTTATGTGTATCTTTAAAGCATAATAAAAAAATTTAAACAAATTGCTGTTACTTCCCAAAAAACAAATTATTCACGCAGTCATCCCCTGTACGTAGATACATTCGGTGTGAAGAATGCTATGTGCACAGCACTAGCGATTTTCTTGTAGAATATATCGCCGCTCCCACACATCTCTTGTCAACCTGCTAACAAAAGGAAATGCAATCATTAGCGCACTCCTAAGTCACCAGAATGTGTACTTTTACCTGTATTCTTAATCCATAATGAAAAAACATTAAAACATCGAGCAGTTACTTACCAAAAAAACTTATTATTCAGAAGTCATCCACTGTACGTAGAAACATTCGCTGTGAAGAATGCTATGTGCAAAGCACTAGCGATTTTCTTGTAGAATATGTCACCACTCCCACACACCTCTTGTCAACCTGCTAACGAAAGAAAATGTAAACATTAGGGCACTCCAAAGTCACCAAATGTGTAAATTTATGTGTATCTTTAAAGCATAATAAAAAAAATTGAAAAAATTGCTGTTACTTCCCAAAAATAAAATTATTCACACAGTCATCCCCTGTACGTAGATACATTCGGTGTGAAGAATGCTATGTGCACAGCACTAGCGACTTTCTTGTAGAATATATCGCCGCTCCCACACATCTCTTGTCAACCTGCTAACAAAAGAAAATGCAATCATTAGCGCATTCCTAAGTCACCAGAATGTGTAATTTTGTCTGTATTCTTAAACCATAATGAAAAAAATTAAAACATCGAGCAGTTACTTACCAAAAAAACTTATTATTCAGAAGTCATCCACTGTACTTAGATACATTCGGTGTGAAGAATGCTATGTGCAAAGCACTAGCGATTTTCTTGTAGGATATGTCGCCACTCCCACACACCTCTTGTCAACCTGCTAACGAAAGAAAATGTAAACATTAGCGCACTCCAAAGTCACCAAATGTGTAAATTTATGTGAATCTTTAAAGCATAATAAAAAAAAATTTAATCAAATTGCTGTTACTGCCCAAAAAACAAATTATTCACGCAGTCATCCCCTGTACGTAGATACATTCGGTGTGAAGAATGCTATGTGCACAGCACTAGCGATTTTCTTGTAGAATATATCGCCGCTCCCACACATCTCTTGTCAACCTGCTAACAAAAGAAAATGCAATCATTAGCGCATTCCTAAGTCACCAGAATGTGTAATTTTGTCTATATTCTTAAACCATAATGAAAAAAATTAAAACATCAAGCAGTTACTTACCAAAAAAACTTATTATTCAGAAGTCATCCACTGTACGTAGATACATTCGGTGTGAAGAATGCTATGTGCAAAGCACTAGCGATTTTCTTGTAGGATATGTCGCCACTCCCACACACCTCTTGTCAACCTGCTAACGAAAGAAAATGTAAACATTAGCGCACTCCAAAGTCACCAAATGTGTAAATTTATGTGAATCTTTAAAGCATAATAAAAAAAAATTTAATCAAATTGCTGTTACTTCCCAAAAAACAAATTATTCACGCAGTCATCCCCTGTTCGTAGATACATTCGGTGTGAAGAATGCTATGTGCACAGCACTAGCGATTTTCTTGTAGAATATATCGCCGCTCCCACACATCTCTTGTCAACCTGCTAACAAAAGAAAATGCAATCATTAGCGCACTCCTAAGTCACCAGAATGTGTAATTTTATCTGTATTCTTAAACCATAATGAAAAAAAAATTAAAACATCGAGCAGCTACTTACCAAAAAAACTTATTATTCATGAAGTCATCCACTGTACGTAGATACATTCGGTGTGAAGAATGCTATGTGCAAAGCACTAGCGATTTTCTTGTAGAATATGTCGCCACTCCCACACACCTCTTGTCAACCTGCTAACGAAAGAAAATGTAAACATTAGCGCACTCCAAAGTCACCAAAAGTGTAAATTTGTGTATCTTTAAAGCATAATAAAAAAAATTTAAACAAATTGCTGTTACTTCCCAAAAAACAAATTTTTCACGCAGTCATACCCTGTACGTAGATACATTCGGTGTGAAGAATGCTAAGTGCACAGCACTAGCGATTTTCTTGTAGAATATATCGCCGCTCCCACACATCTCTTGTCAACCTGCTAACAAAAGAAAATGCAATCATTAGCGCACTCCTAAGTCACCAGAATGTGTAATTTTATCTGTATTCTTAAACCATAATGAAAAAAAACTAAAACATCGAGCAGTTACTTACCAAAAAAACTTATTATTCATGAAGTCATCCACTGTACGTAGATACATTCGGTGTGAAGAATGCTATGTGCAAAGCACTAGCGATTTTCTTGTAGAATATGTCACCACTCCCACACACCTCTTGTCAACCTGCTAACGAAAGAAAATGTAAACATTAGCGCACTCCAAAGTCACCAAATGTGTAAATTTATGTGTATCTTTAAAGCATAATAAAAAAATTTAAACAAATTGCTGTTACTTCCCAAAAAACAAATTATTCACGCAGTCATCCCCTGTACGTAGATACATTCGGTGTGAAGAATGCTATGTGCACAGCACTAGCGACTTTCTTGTAGAATATATCGCCGCTCCCACACACCTCTTGTCAACCTGCTAACAAAAGAAAATGCAATCATTAGCGCATTCCTAAGTCACCAGAATGAGTAATTTTACCTGTATTCTTAAACCATAATGAAAAAAAATTAAAACATCAAGCAGTTACTTACCAAAAAAACTTATTATTCATGAAGTCATCCACTGTACGTAGATACATTCGGTGTGAAGAATGCTATGTGCACAGCACTAGCGATTTTCTTGTAGAATATATCGCCGCTCCCACACATCTCTTGTCAACCTGCTAACAAAAGAAAATGCAAACATTAGCGCACTCCTAAGTCACCAGAATGTGTAATTTTACCTGTATTCTTAATCCATAATGAAAAAAAAATAAAACATCGAGCAGTTACTTACCAAAAAAACTTATTATTCATGAAGTCATCCACTGAACGTAGATAGATTCGGTGTGAAGAATGCTATGTGCACAGCACTAGCGATTTAATTTTGGAATATATCGCCGCTCCCACACATCTCTTGTCAACCTGCTAACAAAAGAAAATGCAATCATTAGCGCACTCCTAAGTCACCACAATGTGTAATTTTATCTGTATTCTTAAACCATAATGAAAAAAAAATTAAAACATCGAGCAGTTACTTACCAAAAAAACGTATAATTCATGAAGTCATCCACTGTACGTAGATACATTCGGTGTGAATAATGCTATGTGCAAAGCACTAGCGATTTTCTTGTAGAATATGTCGCCACACCCACACACCTCTTGTCAACCTGCTAACGAAAGAAAATGTAAAAATTAGCGCACTCCAAAGTCACCAAATGTGTAAATTTATGTGTATCTTTAAAGCATAATATAAAAAATTTAAACAAATTTCTGTTACTTCCCAAAAAACAAATTATTCACGCAGTCATCCCCTGTACGTAGATACATTCGGTGTGAAGAATGCTATGTGCACAGCACTAGCGATTTTCTTGTAGAATATATCGCCGCTCCCACACATCTCTTGTCAACCTGCTAACAAAAGAAAATTCAATCATTAGCGCACTCCTATGTCACCAGAATGCGTAATTTTATCTGTATTCTTAAACCATAATGAAAAAAAAAATTAAAACATCGAGCAGTTACTGACCAAAAAAACTTATTATTCATGAAGTCATCCACTGTACGTAGATATATTCGGTGTGAAGAATGCTATGTGCAAAGCACTAGCGATTTTCTTGTAGAATATGTCGCCACTCCCACACACCTCTTGTCAACCTGCTAACGAAAGAAAATGTAAACATTAGCGCACTCCAAAGTCACCAAATGTGTAAATTTATGTGTATCTTTAAAGCATAATAAAAAAATTAAACAAATTGCTGTTACTTCCCAAAAAACAAATTTTTCACGCAGTCATCCCCTGTACGTAGATACATTCGGTGTGAAGAATGCTAAGTGCAAAGCACTAGCGATTTTCTTGTTGAATATATCGCCGCTCCCACACATCTTTTGTCAACCTGCTAACAAAAGAAAATGCGATCATTAGCGCACTCCTAAGTCACCAGAATGTGTAATTTTATCTGTATTCTTAAACCATAATGAAAAAAAATTGAAACATCGAGCAGTTACTTACCAAAAAAACTTATTATTCATGAAGTCATCCACTGTACGTAGATATATTCGGTGTGAAGAATGCTATGTGCAAAGCACTAGCGATTTTCTTGTAGAATATGTCGCCACTCCCACACACCTCTTGTCAACCTGCTAACGAAAGAAAATGTAAACATTAGCGCACTCCAAAGTCACCAAATGTGTAAATTTATGGGTATCTTTAAAGCATAATAAAAAAAATTTAAACAAATTGCTGTTACTTCCCAAAAAACAAATTATTCACGCAGTCATCCCCTGTACGTAGATACATTCGGTGTGAAGAATGCTATGTGCACAGCACTAGCGATTTTCTTGTAGAATATATCGCCGCTCCCACACATCTCTTGTCAACCTGCTAACAAAAGAAAATGCAATCATTAGCGCACTCCTAAGTCACCAGAATGTGTAATTTTATCTGTATTCTTAAACCATAATGAAAAAAATTAAAACATCGTGCAGTTACTTACCAAAAAAACTTATTATTCAGAAGTCATCCACTGTACGTAGATACATTCGGTGTGAAGAATGCTATGTGCAAAGCACTAGCGATTTCCTTGTAGAATATGTCGCCACTCCCACACACCTCTTGTCAACCTGCTAACGAAAGAAAATGTTAACATTAGCGCACTGCAAAGTCATCAAATGTGTAAATTTATGTGTATCTTTAAAGCATAATAAAAAAATTTAAACAAATTGCTGTTACTTCCCAAAAAACAAATTATTCACGCAGTCATCCCCTGTACGTAGATACATTCGGTGTGAAGAATGCTATGTGCACAGCACTAGCGATTTTCTTGTAGAATATATCGCCGCTCCCACACATCTCTTGTCAACCTGCTAACAAAAGAAAATGCAATCATTAGCGCACTCCTAAGTCACTAGAATGTGTACTTTTATCTGTATTCTTAATCCATAATGAAAAAACATTAAAACATCGAGCAGTTACTTACCAAAAAAACTTATTATTCAGAAGTCATCCACTGTACGTAGATACATTCGGTGTGAAGAATGCTATGTGCAAAGCACTAGCGATTTTCTTGTAGAATATGTCACCACTCCCACACACCTCTTGTCAACCTGCTAACGAAAGAAAATGTAAACATTAGCGCACTCCAAAGTCACTAAATGTGTAAATTTATGTGTATCTTTACAGCATAATAAAAAAAAATTAAACAAATTGCTGTTACTTCCCAAAAAACAAATTATTCACGCAGTCATCCCCTGTACGTAGATACATTCGGTGTGAAGAATGCTATGTGCACAGCACTAGCGACTTTCTTGTAGAATATATCGCCGCTCCCACACATCTCTTGTCAACCTGCTAACAAAAGAAAATGCAATCATTAGCGCATTCCTAAGTCACCAGATTGTGTAATTTTACCTGTATTCTTAAACCATAGTGAAAAAAAATCAAAACATCGAGCAGTTACTTACCAAAAAAACTTATTATTCATGAAGTCATCCACTGAACGTAGATAGATTCGGTGTGAAGAATGCTATGTGCACAGCACTAGCGATTTCATTGTAGAATATATCGCCGCTCCCACACATCTCTTGTCAACCTGCTAACAAAAGAAAATGCAATCATTAGCGCACTCCTAAGTCACCAGAATGTGTACTTTTATCTGTATTCTTAATCCATAATGAAAAAACATTAAAACATCGAGCAGTTACTTACCAAAAAAACTTATTATTCAGAAGTCATCCACTGTACGTAGATGCATTCGGTGTGTAGAATGCTATGTGCAAAGCACTAGCGATTTTCTTGTAGAATATGTCACCACTCCCACACACCTCTTGTCAACCTGCTAACGAAAGAAAATGTAAACATTAGCGCACTCCAAAGTCACCAAATGTGTAAATTTATGTGTATCTTTAAAGCATAATAAAAAAAATTAAACAAATTGCTGTTACTTCCCAAAAAACAAATTATTCACGCAGTCATCCCCTGTACGTAGATACATTCGGTGTGAAGAATGCTATGTGCACAGCACTAGCGATTTTCTTGTAGAATATATCGCCGCTCCCACACATCTCTTGTCAACCTGCTAACTAAAGAAAATGCAATCATTAGCGCACTCCTAAGTCACCAGAATGTGTAATTTTATCTGTATTCTTAAACCATAATGAAAAAAAATTGAAACATCGAGCAGTTACTTACCAAAAAAACTTATTATTCATGAAGTCATCCACTGTACGTAGATATATTCGGTGTGAAGAATGCTATGTGCAAAGCACTAGCGATTTTCTTGTAGAATATGTCGCCACTCCCACACACCTCTTGTCAACCTGCTAACGAAAGAAAATGTAAACATTAGCGCACTCCAAAGTCACCAAATGTGTAAATTTATGTGTATCTTTAAAGCATACTAAAAAAAATTTAAACAAATTGCTGTTACTTCCCAAAAAACAAATTATTCACGCAGTCATACCCTGTACGTAGATACATTCGGTGTGAAGAATGCTAAGTGCACAGCACTAGCGATTTTCTTGTAGAATATATCGCCGCTCCCACACATCTCTTGTCAACCTGCTAACAAAAGAAAATGCAATCAGTAGCGCACTCCTAAGTCATCACAATGTGTAATTTTATCTGTATTCTTAAACCATAATGAAAAAAAATTAAAACATCGAGCAGTTACTTACCAAAAAAACTTATTATTCATGAAGTCATCCACTGTACGTAGATACATTCGGTGTGAAGAATGCTATGTGCAAAGCACTAGCGATTTTCTTGTAGAATATGTCGCCACACCCACACACCTCTTGTCAACCTGCTAACGAAAGAAAAAGTAAACATTAGCGCACTCCAAAGTCACCAAATGTGTAAATTCATGTGAATCTTTAAAGCATAATAAAAAAATTTAAACAAATTGCTGTTACTTCCCAAAAAACAAATTATTCACGCAGTCATCCCCTGTACGTAGATACATTCGGTGTGAAGAATGCTATGTGCAAAGCACTAGCGATTTTCTTGTAGAATATGTCGCCACCCCCACACACCTCTTGTCAACCTGCTAACGAAAGAAAATGTAAACATTAAGGCACTCCAAAGTCACCAAATGTGTAAATTTATGTGTATCTTTAAAGCATAATAAAAAAAATTTAAACAAATTGCTGTTACTTCCCAAAAAACAAATTATTCACGCAGTCATCCCCTGTACGTAGATATATTCGGTGTGAAGAATGCAGCCGGCCGAAGTGGCCGTGCGGTTAAAGGCGCTGCAGTCTGGAACCGCAAGACCGCTACGGTCGCAGGTTCGAATCCTGCCTCGGGCATGGATGTTTGTGATGTCCTTAGGTTAGTTAGGTTTAACTAGTTCTAAGTTCTAGGGGACTAATGACCTCAGCAGTTGAGTCCCATAGTGCTCAGAGCCATTTGAACCATTTTTTTGTGAAGAATGCTATGTGCACAGCACTAGCGATTTTCTTGTAGAATATATCGCCGCTCCCACACATCTCTTGTCAACCTGCTAACAAAAGAAAATGCAATCATTAGCGCACTCCTAAGTCACCAGAATGTGTAATTTTATCTGTATTCTTAATCCATAATGAAAAAAATTAAAACATCGAGCAGTTACTTACCAAAAAAACTTATTATTCATGAAGTCATCCACTGCACGTAGATAGATTCGGTGTGAAGAATGCTATGTGCAAAGCACTAGCGATTTCCTTGAAGAATATGTCGCCACTCCCACACACCTCTTGTCAACCTGCTAACGAAAGAAAACGTAAACATTAGCGCACTCCAAAGTCACCAAATGTGTAAATTTGTGTATCTTTAAAGCACAATAAAAAAAATTTAAACAAATTGCTGTTACTTCCCAAAAAACAAATTTTTCACGCAGTCATACCCTTAACGTAGATACATTCGGTGTGAAGAATGCTAAGTGCACAGCACTAGCGATTTTCTTGTAGAATATATCGCCGCTCCCACACATCTCTTGTCAACCTGCTAACAAAAGAAAATGCAATCATTAGCGCACTCCTAAGTCACCAGAATGTGTAATTTTATCTGTATTCTTAAACCATAATGAAAAAAAATTAAAACATCGAGCAGTTACTTACCAAAAAAACTTATTATTCATGAAGTCATCCACTGTACGTAGAAACATTCGGTGTGAAGAATGCTATGTGCAAAGCACTAGCGATTTTCTTGTAGAATATGTCGCCACTCCCACACACCTCTTGTCAACCTGCTAACGAAAGAAAATGTAAACATTAGCGCACTCCAAAGTCACCAAATGTGTAAATTTATGTGTATCTTTAAAGCATAATAAAAAAATTTAAACAAATTGCTGTTACTTCCCAAAAAACAAATTATTCACGCAGTCATCCCCTGTACGTAGATACATTCGGTGTGAAGAATGCTATGTGCACAGCACTAGCGATTTTCTTGTAGAATATATCGCCGCTCCCACACATCTCTTGTCAACCTGCTAACAAAAGAAAATGCAATCATTAGCGCACTCCTAAGTCACCAGAATGTGTACTTTTATCTGTATTCTTAATCCATAATGAAAAACCATTAAAACATCGAGCAGTTACTTACCAAAAAAACTTATTATTCAGAAGTCATCCACTGTACGTAGATACATTCGGTGTGAAGAATGCTATGTGCAAAGCACTAGCGATTTTCTTGTAGAATATGTCACCACTCCCACACACCTCTTGTCAACCTGCTAACGAAAGAAAATGTAAACATTAGCGCACTCCAAAGTCACCAAATGTGTAAATTTATGTGTATCTTTAAAGCATAATAAAAAAAATTAAACAAATTGCTGTTACTTCCCAAAAAACAAATTATTCACGCAGTCATCCCCTGTACGTAGATACATTCGGTGTGAAGAATGCTATGTGCACAGCACTAGCGACTTTCTTGTAGAATATATCGCCGCTCCCACACATCTCTTGTCAACCTGCTAACTAAAGAAAATGCAATCATTAGCGCACTCCTAAGTCACCAGAATGTGTAATTTTATCTGTATTCTTAAACCATAATGAAAAAAAATTGAAACATCGAGCAGTTACTTACCAAAAAAACATATTATTCATGAAGTCATCCACTGTACGTAGATATATTCGGTGTGAAGAATGCTATGTGCACAGCACTAGCGATTTTCTTGTAGAATATATCGCCGCTCCCACACATCTCTTGTCAACCTGCTAACAAAAGAAAATGCAATCATTAGCGCACTCCTAAGTCACCAGAATGTGTAATTTTATCTGTATTCTTAATCCATAATGAAAAAAATTAAAACATCGAGCAGTTACTTACCAAAAAAACTTATTATTCATGAAGTCATCCACTGCACGTAGATACATTCGGTGTGAAGAATGCTATGTGCACAGCACTAGCGATTTTCTTGTAGAATATATCGCCGCTCCCACACATCTCTTGTCAACCTGCTAACAAAAGGAAATGCAATCATTAGCGCACTCCTAAGTCACCAGAATGTGTACTTTTATCTGTATTCTTAATCCATAATGAAAAAACATTAAAACATCGAGCAGTTACTTACCAAAAAAACTTATTATTCAGAAGTCATCCACTGTACGTAGATGCATTCGGTGTGAAGAATGCTATGTGCAAAGCACTAGCGATTTTCTTGTAGAATATGTCACCACTCCCACACACCTCTTGTCAACCTGCTAACGAAAGAAAATGTAAACATTAGCGCACTCCAAAGTCATCAAATGTGTAAATTTATGTGTATCTTTAAAGCATAATAAAAAAAATTAAACAAATTGCTGTTACTTCCCAAAAAACAAATTATTCACGCAGTCATCCCCTGTACGTAGATACATTCGGTGTGAAGAATGCTATGTGCACAGCACTAGCGACTTTCTTGTAGAATATATCGCCGCTCCCACACATCTCTTGTCAACCTGCTAACTAAAGAAAATGCAATCATTAGCGCACTCCTAAGTCACCAGAATGTGTAATTTTATCTGTATTCTTAAACCATAATGAAAAAAAATTGAAACGTCGAGCAGTTACTTACCAAAAAAACTTATTATTCATGAAGTCATCCACTGTACGTAGATATATTTGGTGTGAAGAATGCTATGTGCAAAGCACTAGCGATTTTCTTGTAGAATATGTCGCCACTCCCACACACCTCTTGTCAACCTGCTAACGAAAGAAAATGTAAGCATTAGCGCACTCCAAAGTCACCAAATGTGTAAATTTATGTGTATCTTTAAGGCATAATAAAAAAAAATTTAAACGAATTGCTGTTACTTCCCAAAAAACAAATTATTCACGCAGTCATCCCCCGTACGTAGATACATTCGGTGTGAAGAATGCTATGTGCACAGCACTAGCGATTTTCTTGTAGAATATATCGCCGCTCCCACACATCTCTTGTCAACCTGCTAACAAAAGAAAATGCAATCATTAGCGCACTCCTAAGTCACCAGAATGTGTAATTTTATCTGTATTCTTAAACCATAATGAAAAAAAATTGAGACATCGAGCAGTTACTTACCAAAAAAACTTATTATTCATGAAGTCATCCACTGTACGTAGATATATTCGGTGTGAAGAATGCTATGTGCAAAGCACTAGCGATTTTCTTGTAGAATATGTCGCCACTCCCACACACCTCTTGTCAACCTGCTAACGAAAGAAAATGTAAACATTAGCGCACTCCAAAGTCACCAAATGTGTAAATTTATGTGTATCTTTAAAGCATAATAAAAAAAATTTAAACAAATTGCTGTTACTTCCCAAAAAACAATTTATTCACGCAGTCATCCCCTGTACGTAGATACATTCGGTGTGAAGAATGCTATGTGCACAGCACTAGCGATTTTCTTGTAGAATATATCGCCGCTCCCACACATCTCTTGTCAACCTGCTAACAAAAGAAAATGCAATCATTAGCGCACTCCTAAGTCACCAGAATGTGTAATTTTATCTGTATTCTTAATCCATAATGAAAAAAATTAAAACATCGAGCAGTTACTTACCAAAAAAACTTATTATTCATGAAGTCATCCACTGCACGTAGATAGATTCGGTGTGAAGAATGCTATGTGCAAAGCACTAGCGATTTCCTTGCAGAATAAGTCGCCACTCCCACACACCTCTTGTCAACCTGCTAACGAAAGAAAACGTAAACATTAGCGCACTCCAAAGTCACCAAATGTGTAACTTTGTGTATCTTTAAAGCATAATAATAAAAATTTAAACAAATTGCTGTTACTTCCCAAAAAACAAATTTTTCACGCAGTCATACCCTGTACGTAGATACATTCGGTGTGAAGAATGCTAAGTGCACAGCACTAGCGATTTTCTTGTAGAATATATCGCCGCTCCCACACATCTCTTGTCAACCTGCTAACAAAAGAAAATGCAATCATTAGCGCACTCCTAAGTCACCAGAATGTGTAATTTTATCTGTATTCTTAAACCATAATGAAAAAAATTGAAACATCGAGCAGTTACTTACCAAAAAAACTTATTATTCATGAAGTCATCCACTGTACGTAGATACATTCGGTGTGAAGAATGCTATGTGCAAAGCACTAGCGATTTTCTTGTAGAATATGTCGCCACTCCCACACACCTCTTGTCAACCTGCTAACGAAAGAAAATGTAAACATTAGCGCACTCCAAAGTCACCAAATGTGTAAATTTATGTGTATCTTTAAAGCATAATAAAAAAATTTAAACAAATTGCTGTTACTTCCCAAAAAACAAATTATTCACGCAGTCATCCCCTGTACGTAGATACATTCGGTGTGAAGAATGCTATGTGCACAGCACTAGCGATTTTCTTGTAGAATATATCGCCGCTCCCACACATCTCTTGTCAACCTGCTAACAAAAGAAAATGCAATCATTAGCGCACTCCTAAGTCACCAGAATGTGTACTTTTATCTGTATTCTTAATCCATAATGAAAAAACATTAAAACATCGAGCAGTTACTTACCAAAAAAACTTATTATTCAGAAGTCATCCACTGTACGTAGATACATTCGGTGTGAAAAATGCTATGTGCAAAGCACTAGCGACTTTCTTGTAGAATATGTCACCACTCCCACACACCTCTTGTCAACCTGCTAACGAAAGAAAATGTAAACATTAGCGCACTCCAAAGTCACCAAATGTGTAAATTTATGTGTATCTTTAAAGCATAATAAAAAAAATTAAACAAATTGCTGTTACTTCCCAAAAAACAAATTATTCACGCAGTCATCCCCTGTACGTAGATACATTCGGTGTGAAGAATGCTATGTGCACAGCACTAGCGACTTTCTTGTAGAATATATCGCCGCTCCCACACATCTCTTGTCAACCTGCTAACAAAAGAAAATGCAATCATTAGCGCATTCCTAAGTCACCAGAATGTGTAATTTTACCTGTATTCTTAAACCATAGTGAAAAAGAATTAAAACATCGAGCAGTTACTTACCAAAAAAACTTATTATTCATGAAGTCATCCACTATACGTAGATACATTCGGTGTGAAGAATGCTATGTGCACAGCACTAGCGATTTTCTTGTAGAATACATCGCCGCTCCCACACATCTCTTGTCAACCTGCTAACAAAAGAAAATGCAAACATTAGCGCACTCCTAAGTCACCAGAATGTGTAATTTTACCTGTATTCTTAATCCATAATGAAAAAAAATTAAAACATCGAGCAGTTACTTACCAAAAAAACTTATTATTCATGAAGTCATCCACTGAACGTAGATAGATTCGGTGTGAAGAATGCTATGTGCACAGCACTAGCGATTTTATTGTAGAATATATCGCCGCTCCCACACATCTCTTGTCAACCTGCTAACAAAAGAAAATGCAATCATTAGCGCACTCCTAAGTCACCACAATGTGTAATTTTATCTGTATTCTTAAACCATAATGAAAAAAAAATTAAAACATCGAGCAGTCACCTATTAAAAAAAACTTATTATTCATGAAGTCATCCACTGTACGTAGATACATTCGGTGTGAAGAATGCTATGTGCAAAGCACTAGCGATTTTCTTGTAGAATATGTCGCCACACCCACACACCTCTTGTCAACCTGCTAACGAAAGAAAATGTTAACATTAGCGCACTCCAAAGTCACCAAATATGTAAATTCATGTGAATCTTTAAAGCATAATAAAAAAAATTTAAACAAATTGCTGTTACTTCCCAAAAAACAAATTATTCACGCAGTCATCCCCTGTACGTAGATACATTCGGTGTGAAGAATGCTATGTGCAAAGCACTAGAGATTTTCTTGTAGAATATGTCGCCACTCCCACACACCTCTAGTCAACCTGCTAACGAAAGAAAATGTAAACATTAGCGCACTCCAAAGTCACCAAATGTGTAAATTTATGTGTATCTTTAAAGCATAATAAAAAAATTTAAACAAATTGCTGTTACTTCCCAAAAAACAAATTATTCACGCAGTGATCCCCTGTACGTAGATACATTCGGTGTGAAGAATGCTATGTGCACAGCACTAGCGATTTTCTTGTAGAATATATCGCCGCTCCCACACATCTCTTGTCAACCTGCTAACAAAAGAAAATGCAATCATTGGCGCACTCCTAAGTCACCAGAATGTGTAAATTTATCTGTATTTTTAATCCATAATGAAAAAAATTAAAACATCGAGCAGTTACTTACCAAAAAAACTTATTATTCATGAAGTCATCCACTGCACGTAGATAGATTCGGTGTGAAGAATGCTATGTGCAAAGCACCTGCGATTTCCTTGCAGAATATGTCGCCACTCCCACACACCTCTTGTCAACCTGCTAACGAAAGAAAACGTAAACATTAGCGCACTCCAAAGTCACCAAATGTGTAAATTAATGTGAATCTTTAAAGCATAATAAAAAAATTTAAACAAATTTCTGTTACTTCCCAAAAAACAAATTATTCACGCAGTCATCCCCTGTACGTAGATACATTCGGTGTGACGAATGCTATGTGCACAGCACTAGCGATTTTCTTGTAGAATATATCGCCGCTCCCACACATCTCTTGTCAACCTGCTAACAAAAGAAAATGCAATCATTAGCGCACTCCTAAGTCACCAGAATGTGTAATTTTAACTGTATTCTTAAACCATAATGAAAAAAAATTAAAACATCGAGCAGTTACTTACCAAAAAAACTTATTATTCATGAAGTCATCCACTGTACGTAGATACAATCGGTGTGAAGAATGCTATGTGCAAAGCACTAGCGATTTTCTTGTAGAATATGTCGCAACTCCCACACACCTCTTGTCAACCTGCTAACGAAAGAAAATGTAAACATTAGCGCACTCCAAAGTCACCAAATGTGTAAATTTATGTGTATCTTTAAAGCATAATAAAGAAAATTTAAACAAATTGCTGTTACTTCCCAAAAAACAAATTATTCACGCAGTCATCCCCTGTACGTAGATACATTCGGTGTGAAGAATGCTATGTGCACAGCACTAGCGATTTTCTTGTAGAATATATCGCCGCTCCCACACATCTCTTGTCAACCTGCTAACAAAAGAAAATGCAATCATTAGCGCACTCCTAAGTCACCAGAATGTGTAATTTTATCTGTATTCTTAAACCATAATGAAAAAAAATTGAAACATCGAGCAGCTACATACCAAAAAAACTTATTATTCATGAAGTCATCCACTGCACGTAGATACATTCGGTGTGAAGAATGCTACGTGCAAAGCACTAGCGATTTTCTTGTAGAATATGTCGCCACTCCCACACACCTCTTGTCAACCTGCTAAGGAAAGAAAATGTAAACATTAGCGCACTCCAAAGTCACCAAATGTGTAAATTTATGTGTATCTTTAAAGCATAATAAAAAAAATTTAAACAAATTGCTGTTACTTCCCAAAAAACAAATTATTCACGCAGTCATCCCCTGTACGTAGATACATTCGGTGTGAAGAATGCTATGTGCACAGCACTAGCGATTTTCTTGTAGAATATATCGCCGCTCCCACACATCTCTTGTCAACCTGCTAACAAAAGAAAATGCAATCATTAGCGCACTCCTAAGTCACCAGAATGTGTAATTTTATCTGTATTCTTAAACCATAATGAAAAAAAATTGAAACACCGAGCAGTTACTTACCAAAAAATCTTATTATTCATGAAGTCATCCACTGTACGTAGATACATTCGGTGTGAAGAATGCTATGTGCAAAGCACTAGCGATTTTCTTGTAGAATATGTCGCCACTACCACACACCTCTTGTCAACCTGCTGACGAAAGAAAATGTAAACATTAGCGCACTCCAAAGTCACCAAATGTGTAAATTCATGTGAATCTTTAAAGCATAATAAAAAAATTTAAACAAATTGCTGTTACTTCCCAAAAAACAAATTATGCACGCAGTCATCCTCTGTACGTAGGTACATTCGGTGTGAAGAATGCTATGTGCAAAGCACTAGCGATTTTCTTGTAGAATATGTCGCCACTCCCACACACCTCTTGTCAACCTGCTAACGAAAGAAAATGTAAACATTAGCGCACTCCAAAGTCACCAAATGTGTAAATTTATGTGTATCTCTAAAGCATAATAAAAAAAATTTAATGAAATTGCTGTTACTTCCCAAAAAACAAATTTTTCACGCAGTCATCCCCTGTACGTAGGTACATTCGGTGTGAAGAATGCTAAGTGCACAGCACTAGCGATTTTCTTGTAGAATATATCGCCGCTCCCACACATCTCTTGTCAACCTGCTAACAAAAGAAAATGCGATCATTAGCGCACTCCTAAGTCACCAGAATGTGAAATTTTATCTGTATTCTTAAACCATAATGAAAAAGATTAAAACATCGAGCAGTTACTTACCAAAAAAAACTTATTGTTCATGAAGTCATCCACTGTACGTAGATACATTCGGTATGAAGAATGCTATGTGCAAAGCACTAGCGATTTTCTTGTAGAATATGTCGCCACTCTCACACACCTCTTGTCAACCTGCTAACGAAAGAAAATGTAAACATTAGCGCACTCCAAAGTCACCAAATGTGTAAATTTATGTGTATCTTTAAAGCATAATATAAAAAATTTAAACAAATTGCTGTTACTTCCCAAAAAACAAATTATTCACGCAGTCATCCCCTGTACGTAGATACATTCGGTGTGAAAAATGCTATGTGCACAGCACTAGCGATTTTCTTGTTGAATATATCGCCGCTCCCACACATCTCTTGTCAATCTGCTAACAAAAGAAAATGCAATCATTAGCGCACTCCTAAGTCACCAGAATGTGTAATTTTATCTGTATTCTTAAACCATAATGAAAAAAATTGAAACATCGAGCAGTTACTTACCAAAAAAACTTATTATTCATGAAGTCATCCACTGTACGTAGATACATTCGGTGTGATGAATGCTATGTGCAAAGCACTAGCGATTTTCTTGTAGAATATGTCGCCACTCCCACACACATCTTGTCAACCTGCTAACGAAAGAAAATGTAAACATTAGCGCTCTCCAAAGTCACCAAAAGTGTAAATTTATGTGAATCTTTAAAGCATAATAAAAAAATTTAAACAAATTTCTGTTACTTCCCAAAAAACAAATTATTCACGCAGTCATCCCCTGTACGTAGATACATTCGGTGTGAAGAATGCTATGTGCACAGCACTAGCGATTTTCTTGTAGAATATATCGCCGCTCCCACACATCTCTTGTCAACCTGCTAACAAAAGAAAATGCAATCATTAGCGCACTCCTATGTCACCAGAATGTGTAATTTTATCTGTATTCTTAAACCATAATGAAAAAAAATTAAAACATCGAGCAGTTACTTACCAAAAAAACTTATTATTCAGAAGTCATCCACTGTACGTAGATACATTCGGTGTGAAGAATGCTATGTGCACAGCACTAGCGATTTTCTTGTAGAATATATCGCCGCTCCCACACATCTCTTGTCAACCTGCTAACAAAAGAAAATGCAATCATTAGCGCACTCCTAACTCACCAGAAAGTGTAATTTTATCTGTATTCTTAAACCATAATGAAAAAAATTAAAACATCGAGCAGTTACTTACCAAAAAAACTTATTATTCAGAAGTCATCCACTGTACGTAGATACATTCGGTGTGAAGAATGCTATGTGCAAAGCACTAGCGATTTTCTTGTAGAATATGTCGCCACTCCCACACACCTCTTGTCAACCTGCTAACGAAAGAAAATGTAAACATTAGCGCACTCCAAAGTCATCAAATGTGTCAATTTATGTGAATCTTTAAAGCATAATAAAAAAAAATTTAATCAAATTGCTGTTACTTCCCAAAAAACAAATTATTCACGCAGTCATCCCCTGTACGTAGATACATTCGGTGTGAAGAATGCTATGTGCACAGCACTAGCGATTTTCTTGTAGAATATATCGCCGCTCCCACACATCTCTTGTCAACCTGCTAACAAAAAAAAAATGCAATCATTAGCGCACTCCTAAGTCACCAGAATGTGTAATTTTATCTGTATTCTTAAACCATAATGAAAAAAAATTGAAACATCGAGCAGTTACTTACCAAAAAAACTTATTATTCATGAAGTCATCCACTGTACGTAGATACATTCGGTGTGATGAATGCTATGTGCACAGCACTAGCGATTTTCTTGTAGAATATATCGCCGCTCCCACACATCTCTTGTCAACCTGCTAACAAAAGAAAATGCAATCATTAGCGCACTCCTAACTCACCAGAAAGTGTAATTTTATCTGTATTCTTAAGCCATAATGAAAAAAATTAAAACATCGAGCAGTTACTTACCAAAAAAACTTATTATTCGGAAGTCATCCACTGTACGTAGATACATTCGGTGTGAAGAATGCTATGTGCAAAGCACTAGCGATTTTCTTGTAGAATATGTCGCCACTCCCACACACCTCTTGTCAACCTGCTAACCAAAGAAAATGTAAACATTAGCGCACTCCAAAGTCACCAAATGTGTAAATTTATGTGAATCTTTAAAGCATAATAAAAAAAAATTTAATCAAATTGCTGTTACTTCCCAAAAAACAAATTATTCACGCAGTCACCCCCTGTACGTAGATACATTCGGTGTGAAGAATGCTATGTGCACAGCACTAGCGATTTTCTTGTAGAATATATCGCCGCTCCCACACATCTCTTGTCAACCTGCTAACAAAAGAAAATGCAATCATTAGCGCACTCCTATGTCACCAGAATGTGTAATTTTATCTGTATTCTTAAACCATAATGAAAAAAAATTAAAACATCGAGCAGTTACTTACCAAAAAAACTTATTATTCAGAAGTCATCCACTGTACGTAGATACATTCGGTGTGAAGAATGCTATGTGCACAGCACTAGCGATTTTCTTGTAGAATATATCGCCGCTCCCACACATCTCTTGTCAACCTGCTAACAAAAGAAAATGCAATCATTAGCGCACTCCTAACTCACCAGAAAGTGTAATTTTATCTGTATTCTTAAACCATAATGAAAAAAATTAAAACATCGAGCAGTTACTTACCAAAAAAACTTATTATTCAGAAGTCATCCACTGTACGTAGATACATTCGGTGTGAAGAATGCTATGTGCAAAGCACTAGCGATTTTCTTGTAGAATATGTCGCCACTCCCACACACCTCTTGTCAACCTGCTAACGAAAGAAAATGTAAACATTAGCGCACTCCAAAGTCATCAAATGTGTAAATTTATGTGAATCTTTAAAGCATAATAAAAAAAAATTTAATCAAATTGCTGTTACTTCCCAAAAAACAAATTATTCACGCAGTCATCCCCTGTACGTAGATACATTCGGTGTGAAGAATGCTATGTGCACAGCACTAGCGATTTTCTTGTAGAATATATCGCCGCTCCCACACATCTCTTGTCAACCTGCTAACAAAAAAAAATGCAATCATTAGCGCACTCCTAAGTCACCAGAATGTGTAATTTTATCTGTATTCTTAAACCATAATGAAAAAAAATTGAAACACCGAGCAGTTACTTACCAAAAAATCTTATTATTCATGAAGTCATCCACTGTACGTAGATACATTCGGTGTGAAGAATGCTATGTGCAAAGCACTAGCGATTTTCTTGTAGAATATGTCGCCACTACCACACACCTGTTGTCAACCTGCTGACGAAAGAAAATGTAAACATTAGCGCACTCCAAAGTCACCAAATGAGTAAATTCATGTGAATCTATAAAGCATAATAAAAAAAATTTAAACAAATTGCTGTTACTTCCCAAAAAACAAATTATTCACGCAGTCATCCTCTGTACGTAGATACATTCGGTGTGAAGAATGCTATGTGCAAAGCACTAGCGATTTTCTTGTAGAATATGTCGCCACTCCCACACACCTCTTGTCAACCTGCTAACGAAAGAAAATGTAAACATTAGCGCACTCCAAAGTCACCAAATGTGTAACTTTATGTGTATCTTTAAAGCATAATAAAAAAAATTTAATGAAATTGCTGTTACTTCCCAAAAAACAAATTTTTCACGCAGTCATCCCCTGTACGTAGGTACATTCGGTGTGAAGAATGCTAAGTGCACAGCACTAGCGATTTTCTTGTAGAATATATCGCCGCTCCCACACATCTCTTGTCAACCTGCTAACAAAAGAAAATGCGATCATTAGCGCACTCCTAAGTCCCCAGAATGTGTAATTTTATCTGTATTCTTAAACCATAATGAAAAAGATTAAAACATCGAGCAGTTACTTACCAAAAAAACTTATTATTCATGAAGTCATCCACTGTACGTAGATACATTCGGTATGAAGAATGCTATGTGCAAAGCACTAGCGATTTTCTTGTAGAATATGTCGCCACTCTCACACACCTCTTGTCAACCTGCTAACAAAAGGAAATGCAATCATTAGCGCACTCCTAAGTCACCAGAATGTGTAATTTTATCTGTATTCTTAAACCATAATGAAAAAAAATTGAAACATCGAGCAGTTACTTACCAAAAAAACTTATTATTCATGAAGTCATCCACTGTACGTAGATACATACGGTGTGATGAATGCTATGTGCAAAGCACTAGCGATTTTCTTGTAGAATATGTCACCACTCCCACACACATCTTGTCAACCTGCTAACGAAAGAAAATGTAAACATTAGCGCTCTCCAAAGTCACCAAAAGTGTAAATTTATGTGAATCTTTAAAGCATAATAAAAAAATTTTAAACAAATTTCTGTTACTTCCCAAAAAACAAATTATTCACGCAGTCATCCCCTGTACGTAGATACATTCGGTGTGAAGAATGCTATGTGCACAGCACTAGCGATTTTCTTGTAGAATATATCGCCGCTCCCACACATCTCTTGTCAACCTGCTAACAAAAGAAAATACAATCATTAGCGCACTCCTATGTCACCAGAATGTGTAATTTTATCTGTATTCTTAAACCATAATGAAAAAAAATTAAAACATCGAGCAGTTACTTACCAAAAAAACTTATTATTCATGAAGTCATCCACTGTACGTAGATACATTCGGTGTGAAGAATGCTATGTGCAAAGCACTAGCGATTTTCTTGTAGAATATATCGCCACTCCCACACACCTCTTGTCAACCTGCTAACGAAAGAAAATGTAAACATTAGCGCACTCCATAGTCACCAAATGTGTAAATTTATGTGTATCTTTAAAGCATAATAAAAAAAATTAAACAAATTGCTGTTACTTCCCAAAAAACAAATTTTTCACGCAGTCATCCCCTGTACGTAGATACATTCGGTGTGAAGAATGCTATGTGCAAAGCACTATCGATTTTCTTGTAGAATATGTCGCCACTCCCACACACCTCTTGTCAACCTGCTAACGAAAGAAAATGTAAACATTAGCGCACTCCAAAGTCACCAAATGTGTAAATTTATGTGTATCTTTAAAGCATAATAAAGAAAATTTAAACAAATTGCTGTTACTTCCCAAAATACAAATTATTCACGCAGTCATCCCCTTTACGTAGATACATTCGGTGTGAAGAATGCTATGTGCACAGCACTAGCGATTTTCTTGTAGAATATATCGCCGCTCCCACACATCTCTTGTCAACCTGCTAACAAAAGAAAATGCAATCATTAGCGCACTCCTAAGTCACCAGAATGTGTAATTTTATCTGTATTCTTAAACCATAATGAAAAAAAATTGAAACATCGAGCAGCTACATACCAAAAAAACTTATTATTCATGAAGTCATCCACAGTACGTAGATACATTCGGTGTGAAGAATGCTACGTGCAAAGCACTAGCGATTTTCTTGTAGAATATGTCGCCACTCCCACACACCTCTTGTCAACCTGCTAAGGAAAGAAAATGTAAACATTAGCGCACTCCAAAGTCACCAAATGTGTAAATTTATGTGTATCTTTAAAGCATAATAAAAAAAATTTAAACAAATTGCTGTTACTTCCCAAAAAACAAATTATTCACGCAGTCATCCCCTGTACGTAGATACATTCGGTGTGAAGAATGCTATGTGCACAGCACTAGCGATTTTCTTGTAGAATATATCGCCGCTCCCACACATCTCTTGTCAACCTGCTAACAAAAGAAAATGCGATCATTAGCGCACTCCTAAGTTACCAGAATGTGACATTTTATCTGTATTCTTAAACCATAATGAAAAAGATTAAAACATCGAGCAGTTACTTACCAAAAAAAACTTATTGTTCATGAAGTCATCCACTGTACGTAGATACATTCGGTATGAAGAATGCTATGTGCAAAGCACTAGCGATTTTCTTGTAGAATATGTCGCCACTCTCACACTCCTCTTGTCAACCTGCTAACGAAAGAAAATGTAAACATTAGCGCACTCCAAAGTCACCAAATGTGTAAATTTATGTGTATCTTTAAAGCATAATATAAAAAATTTAAACAAATTGCTGTTACTTCCCAAAAAACAAATTATTCACGCAGTCATCCCCTGTACGTAGATACATTCGGTGTGAAAAATGCTATGTGCACAGCACTAGCGATTTTCTTGTTGAATATATCGCCGCTCCCACACATCTCTTGTCAATCTGCTAACAAAAGAAAATGCAATCATTAGCGCACTCCTAAGTCACCAGAATGTGTAATTTTATCTGTATTCTTAAACCATAATGAAAAAAAATTGAAACATCGAGCAGTTACTTACCAAAAAAACTTATTATTCATGAAGTCATCCACTGTACGCAGATACATTCGGTGTGATGAATGCTATGTGCAAAGCACTAGCGATTTTCTTGTAGAATATGTCGCCACTCCCACACACATCTTGTCAACCTGCTAACGAAAGAAAATGTAAACATTAGCACTCTCCAAAGTCACCAAAAGTGTAAATTTATGTGAATCTTTAAAGCATAATAAAAAAAATTTAAACAAATTTCTGTTACTTCCCAAAAAACAAATTATTCACGCAGTCATCCCATGTACGTAGATACATTCGGTGTGAAGAATGCTATGTGCACAGCACTAGCGATTTTCTTGTAGAATATATCGCCGCTCCCACACATCTCTTGTCAACCTGCTAACAAAAGAAAATGCAATCATTAGCGCACTCCTATGTCACCAGAATGTGTAATTTTATCAGTATTCTTAAACCATAATGAAAAAAAATTAAAACATCGAGCAGTTACTTACCAAAAAAACTTATTATTCAGAAGTCATCCACTGTACGTAGATACATTCGGTGTGAAGAATGCTATGTGCACAGCACTAGCGATTTTCTTGTAGAATATATCGCCGCTCCCACACATCTCTTGTCAACCTGCTAACAAAAGAAAATGCAATCATTAGCGCACTCCTAACTCACCAGAAAGTGTAATTTTATCTGTATTCTTAAACCATAATGAAAAAAATTAAAACATCGAGCAGTTACTTACCAAAAAAACTTATTATTCAGAAGTCATCCACTGTACGTAGATACATTCGGTGTGAAGAATGCTATGTGCAAAGCACTAGCAATTTTCTTGTAGAATATGTCGCCACTCCCACACACCTCTTGTCAACCTGCTAACGAAAGAAAATGTAAACATTAGCGCACTCCAAAGTCAGCAAATGTGTAAATTTATGTGAATCTTTAAAGCATAATAAAAAAAAATTTAATCAAATTGCTGTTACTTCCCAAAAAACAAATTATTCACGCAGTCATCCCCTGTACGTAGATACATTCGGTGTGAAGAATGCTATGTGCACAGCACTAGCGATTTTCTTGTAGAATATATCGCCGCTCCCACACGTCTCTTGTCAACCTGCTAACAAACGAAAATGCAATCTTTAGCGCACTCCTAAGTCACCAGAATGTGTAGTTTTATATGTATTCTTAAACCATAATGAAAAAAAATTAAAACATCGAGCAGCTACTTACCAAAAAAACTTATTATTCATGAAGTCATCCACTGTACGTAGATACATTCGGTGTGAAGAATGCTATGTGCAAAGCACTAGCGATTTTCTTGTAGAATATGTCGCCACTCCCACACACCTCTTGTCAACCTGCTAACGAAAGAAAATGTAAACATTAGCGCACTCCAAAGTCACCAAATGTGCAAATTTATGTGTATCTTTAAAGCATAATATAAAAAATTTAAACAAATTGCTGTTACTTCCCAAAAAACAAATTATTCACGCAGTCATCCCCTGTACGTAGATACATTCGGTGTGAAAAATGCTATGTGCACAGCACTAGCGATTTTCTTGTTGAATATATCGCCGCTCCCACACATCTCTTGTCAACCTGCTAACAAAAGAAAATGCAATCATTAGCGCACTCCTAAGTCACCAGAATGTGTAATTTTATCTGCATTCTTAAACCATAATGAAAAAAAATTGAAACATCGAGCAGTTACTTACCAAAAAAACTTATTATTCATGAAGTCATCCACTGTACGTAGATACATTCGGTGTGATGAATGCTATGTGCAAAGCACTAGCGATTTTCTTGTAGAATATGTCGCCACTCCCACACACATCTTGTCAACCTGCTAACGAAAGAAAATATAAACATTAGCGCTCTCCAAAGTCACCAAAAGTGTAAATTTATGTGAATCTTTAAAGCATAATAAAAAAATTTAAACAAATTTCTGTTACTTCCCAAAAAACAAATTATTCACGCAGTCATCCCCTGTACGTAGATACATTCGGTGTGAAGAATGCTATGTGCACAGCACTAGCGATTTTCTTGTAGAATATATCGCCGCTCCCACACATCTCTTGTCAACCTGCTAACAAAAGAAAATGCAATCATTAGCGCACTCCTATGTCACCAGAATGTGTAATTTTATCTGTATTCTTAAACCATAATGAAAAAAAATTAAAACATCGAGCAGTTACTTACCAAAAAAACTTATTATTCAGAAGTCATCCACTGTACGTAGATACATTCGGTGTGAAGAATGCTATGTGCACAGCACTAGCGATTTTCTTGTAGAATATATCGCCGCTCCCACACATCTCTTGTCAACCTGCTAACAAAAGAAAATGCAATCATTAGCGCACTCCTAACTCACCAGAAAGTGTAATTTTATCTGTATTCTTAAACCATAATGAAAAAAAATTAAAACATCGAGCAGTTACTTACCAAAAAAACTTATTATTCAGAAGTCATCCACTGTACGTAGATACATTCGGTGTGAAGAATGCTATGTGCACAGCACTAGCGATTTTCTTGTAGAATATGTCGTTACTCCCACACACCTCTTGTCAACCTGCTAACGAAAGAAAATGTAAACATTAGCGCACTCCAAAGTCACCAAATGTGTAAATTTATGTGTATCTTTAAAGCATAATAAAAAAATTTAAACAAATTGCTGTTACTTCCCAAAAAACAAATTATTCACGCAGTCGTCCCCTGTACGTAGATACATTCGGTGTGAAGAATGCTATGTGCACAGCACTAGCGATTTTCTTGTAGAATATATCGCCGCTCCCACACATCTCTTGTCAACCTGCTAACAAAAAAAAATGCAATCATTAGCGCACTCCTAAGTCACCAGAATGTGTAATTTTATCTGTATTCTTAAACCATAATGAAAAAAAATTGAAACACCGAGCAGTTACTTACCAAAAAATCTTATTATGCATGAAGTCATCAACTGTACGTAGATACATTCGGTGTGAAGAATGCTATGTGCAAAGCACTAGCGATTTTCTTGTAGAATATGTCGCCACTACCACACACCTCTTGTCAACCTGCTGACGAAAGAAAATGTAAACATTAGCGCACTCCAAAGTCACCAAATGAGTAAATTCATGTGAATCTTTAAAGCATAATTAAAAAAATTTAAACAAATTGCTGTTACTTCCCAAAAAACAAATTATTCACGCAGTCATCCTCTGTACGTAGATACATTCGGTGTGAAGAATGCTATGTGCACAGCACTAGCGATTTTCTTGTAGAATATGTCGCCACTCCCACACACCTCTTGTCAACCTGCTAACGAATGAAAATGTAAACATTAGCGCACTCCAAAGTCACCAAATGTGTAACTTTATGTGTATCTTTAAAGCATAATAAAAAAAATTTAATGAAATTGCTGTTACTTCCCAAAAAACAAATTTTTCACGCAGTCATCCCCTGTACGTAGGTACATTCGGTGTGAAGAATGCTAAGTGCACAGCACTAGCGATTTTCTTGTAGAATATATCGCCGCTCCCACACATCTCTTGTCAACCTGCTAACAAAAGAAAATGCGATCATTAGCGCACTCCTAAGTCACCAGAATGTGTAATTTTATCTGTATTCTTAAACCATAATGAAAAAGATTAAAACATCGAGCAGTTACTTACCAAAAAAACTTATTATTCATGAAGTCATCCACTGTACGTAGATACATTCGGTATGAAGAATGCTATGTGCAAAGCACTAGCGATTTTCTTGTAGAATATGTCGCCACTCTCACACACCTCTTGTCAACCTGCTAACGAAAGAAAATGTAAACATTAGAGCACTCCAAAGTCACCAAATGTGTAAATTTATGTGTATCTTTAAAGCATAATATAAAAAATTTAAACAAATTGCTGTTACTTCCCAAAAAACAAATTATTCACGCAGTCATCCCCTGTACGTAGATACATTCGGTGTGAAAAATGCTATGTGCACAGCACTAGCGATTTTCTTGTTGAATATATCGCCGCTCCCACACATCTCTTGTCAACCTGCTAACAAAAGAAAATGCAATCATTAGCGCACTCCTAAGTCACCAGAATGTGTAATTTTATCTGTATTCTTAAACCATAATGAAAAAAAATTGAAACATCGAGCAGTTACTTACCAAAAAAACTTATTATTCATGAAGTCATCCACTGTACGTAGATACATTCGGTGTGATGAATGCTATGTGCAAAGCACTAGCGATTTTCTTGTAGAATATGTCACCACACCCACACACATCTTGTCAACCTGCTAACGAAAGAAAATGTAAACATTAGCCCTCTCCAAAGTCACCAAAAGTGTAAATTTATGTGAATCTTTAAAGCATAATAAAAAAATTTAAACAAATTTCTGTTACTTCCCAAAAAACAAATTATTCACGCAGTCATCCCCTGTACGTAGATACATTCGGTGTGAAGAATGCTATGTGCACAGCACTAGCGATTTTCTTGTAGAATATATCGCCGCTCCCACACATCTCTTGTCAACCTGCTAACAAAAGAAAATGCAATCATTAGCGCACTCCTATGTCACCAGAATGTGTAATTTTATCTGTATTCTTAAACCATAATGAAAAAAAATTAAAACATCGAGCAGTTACTTACCAAAAAAACTTATTATTCATGAAGTCATCCACTGTACGTAGATACATTCGGTGTGAAAAATGCTATGTGCAAAGCACTATCGATTTTCTTGTAGAATATGTCGCCACTCCCACACACCTCTTGTCAACCTGCTAACGAAAGAAATTGTAAACATTAGCGCACTCCAAAGTCACCAAATGTGTAAATTTATGTGTATCTTTAAAGCATAATAAAAAAAATTAAACAAATTGCTGTTACTTCCCAAAAAACAAATTTTTCACGCAGTCATCCCCTGTACGTAGATACATTCGGTGTGAAGAATGCTAAGTGCACAGCACTAGCGATTTTCTTGTAGAATATATCGCCGGTCCCACACATCTTTTGTCAACCTGCTAACTAAAGAAAATGCAATCATTAGCGCACTCCTAAGTCACCAGAATGTGTACTTTTATCTGTATTCTTAAACCATAATGAAAAAAAAAATTGAAACATCCAGCAGTTACTTACCAAAAAAACTTATTATTCATGAAGTCATCCACTGCACGTAGATAGATTCGGTGTGAAGAATGCTATGTGCAAAGCACTAGCGATTTCCTTGCAGAATATGTCGCCACTCCCACACACCTCTTGTCAACCTGCTAACGAAAGAAAACGTAAACATTAGCGCACTCCAAAGTCACCAAATGTGTAAATTTGTGTATTTTTAAAGCATAATAAAAAAAATTTAAACAAATTGCTGTTACTTCCCAAAAAACAAATTATTCACGCAGTCACCCCCTGTACGTAGATACATTCGGTGTGAAGAATGCTATGTGCACAGCACTAGCGATTTTCTTGTAGAATATATCGCCGCTCCCACACATCTCTTGTCAACCTGCTAACAAAAGAAAATGCAATCATTAGCGCACTCCTATGTCACCAGAATGTGTAATTTTATCTGTATTCTTAAACCATAATGAAAAAAAATTAAAACATCGAGCAGTTACTTACCAAAAAAACTTATTATTCAGAAGTCATCCACTGTACGTAGATACATTCGGTGTGAAGAATGCTATGTGCACAGCACTAGCGATTTTCTTGTAGAATATATCGCCGCTCCCACACATCTCTTGTCAACCTGCTAACAAAAGAAAATGCAATCATTAGCGCACTCCTAACTCACCAGAAAGTGTAATTTTATCTGTATTCTTAAACCATAATGAAAAAAATTAAAACATCGAGCAGTTACTTACCAAAAAAACTTATTATTCAGAAGTCATCCACTGTACGTAGATACATTCGGTGTGAAGAATGCTATGTGCAAAGCACTAGCGATTTTCTTGTAGAATATGTCGCCACTCCCACACACCTCTTGTCAACCTGCTAACGAAAGAAAATGTAAACATTAGCGCACTCCAAAGTCATCAAATGTGTCAATTTATGTGAATCTTTAAAGCATAATAAAAAAAAATTTAATCAAATTGCTGTTACTTCCCAAAAAACAAATTATTCACGCAGTCATCCCCTGTACGTAGATACATTCGGTGTGAAGAATGCTATGTGCACAGCACTAGCGATTTTCTTGTAGAATATATCGCCGCTCCCACACATCTCTTGTCAACCTGCTAACAAAAAAAAAATGCAATCATTAGCGCACTCCTAAGTCACCAGAATGTGTAATTTTATCTGTATTCTTAAACCATAATGAAAAAAAATTGAAACACCGAGCAGTTACTTACCAAAAAATCTTATTATTCATGAAGTCATCCACTGTACGTAGATACATTCGGTGTGAAGAATGCTATGTGCAAAGCACTAGCGATTTTCTTGTAGAATATGTCGCCACTACCACACACCTGTTGTCAACCTGCTGACGAAAGAAAATGTAAACATTAGCGCACTCCAAAGTCACCAAATGAGTAAATTCATGTGAATCTTTAAAGCATAATAAAAAAAATTTAAACAAATTGCTGTTACTTCCCAAAAAACAAATTTTTCACGCAGTCATCCCCTGTACGTAGGTACATTCGGTGTGAAGAATGCTAAGTGCACAGCACTAGCGATTTTCTTGTAGAATATATCGCCGCTCCCACACATCTCTTGTCAACCTGCTAACAAAAGAAAATGCGATCATTAGCGCACTCCTAAGTCACCAGAATGTGTAATTTTATCTGTATTCTTAAACCATAATGAAAAAGATTAAAACATCGAGCAGTTACTTACCAAAAAAACTTATTATTCATGAAGTCATCCACTGTACGTAGATACATTCGGTATGAAGAATGCTATGTGCAAAGCACTAGCGATTTTCTTGTAGAATATGTCGCCACTCTCACACACCTCTTGTCAACCTGCTAACGAAAGAAAATGTAAACATTAGCGCACTCCAAAGTCACCAAATGTGTAAATTTATGTGTATCTTTAAAGCATAATATAAAAAATTTAAACAAATTGCTATTACTTCCCAAAAAACAAATTATTCACGCAGTCATCCCCTGTACGTAGATACATTCGGTGTGAAAAATGCTATGTGCACAGCACTAGCGATTTTCTTGTTGAATATATCGCCGCTCCCACACATCTCTTGTCAACCTGCTAACAAAAGAAAATGCAATCATTAGCGCACTCCTAAGTCACCAGAATGTGTAATTTTATCTGTATTCTTAAACCATAATGAAAAAAAATTGAAACATCGAGCAGTTACTTACCAAAAAAACTTATTATTCATGAAGTCATCCACTGTACGTAGATACATTCGGTGTGATGAATGCTATGTGCAAAGCACTAGCGATTTTCTTGTAGAATATGTCACCACTCCCACACACATCTTGTCAACCTGCTAACGAAAGAAAATGTAAACATTAGCGCTCTCCAAAGGCACCAAAAGTGTAAATTTATGTGAATCTTTAAAGCATAATAAAAAAATTTAAACAAATTTCTGTTACTTCCCAAAAAACAAATTATTCACGCAGTCATCCCCTGTACGAAGATACATTCGGTGTGAAGAATGCTATGTGCACAGCACTAGCGATTTTCTTGTAGAATATATCGCCGCTCCCACACATCTCTTGTCAACCTGCTAACAAAAGAAAACGCAATCATTAGCGCACTCCTAAGTCACCAGAATGTGTAATTTTATCTCTATTCTTAAACCATAATGAAAAAAAAATTAAAACATCGAGCAGTTACTTACCAAAAAAACTTATTATTCATGAAGTCATCCACTGTACGTAGATACATTCGGTGTGAAGAATGCTATGTGCAAAGCACTAGCGATTTTCTTGTAGAATATGTCGCCACTCCCACACACCTCTTGTCAACCTGCTAACGAAAGAAAATGTAAACATTAGCGCACTCTATAGTCACCAAATGTGTAAATTTATGTGTATCTTTAAAGCATAATAAAAAAAATTAAACAAATTGCTGTTACTTCCCAAAAAACAAATTTTTCACGCAGTCATCCCCTGTACGTAGATACATTCGGTGTGAAGAATGCTATGTGCAAAGCACTATCGATTTTCTTGTAGAATATGTCGCCACTCCCACACACCTCTTGTCAACCTGCTAACGAAAGACAATGTAAACATTAGCGCACTCCAAAGTCACCAAATGTGTAAATTTATGTGTATCTTTAAAGCATAATAAAGAAAATTTAAACAAATTGCTGTTACTTCCCAAAATACAAATTATTCACGCAGTCATCCCCTTTACGTAGATACATTCGGTGTGAAGAATGCTATGTGCACAGCACTAGCGATTTTCTTGTAGAATATATCGCCGCTCCCACACATCTCTTGTCAACCTGCTAACAAAAGAAAATGCAATCATTAGCGCACTCTTAAGTCACCAGAATGTGTAATTTTATCTGTATTCTTAAACCATAATGAAAAAAAATTTGATCATCGAGCAGCTACATACCAAAAAAACTTATTATTCATGAAGTCATCCACAGTACGTAGATACATTCGGTGTGAAGAATGCTACGTGCAAAGCACTAGCGATTTTCTTGTAGAATATGTCGCCACTCCCACACACCTCTTGTCAACCTGCTAAGGAAAGAAAATGTAAACATTAGCGCACTCCAAAGTCACCAAATGTGTAAATTTATGTGTATCTTTAAAGCATAATAAAAAAAATTTAAACAAATTGCTGTTACTTCCCAAAAAACAAATTATTCAAGCAGTCATCCCCTGTACGTAGATACATTCGGTGTGAAGAATGCTATGTGCACAGCACTAGCGATTTTCTTGTAGAATATATCGCCGCTCCCACACATCTCTTGTCAACCTGCTAACAAAAAAAAATGCAATCATTAGCGCACTCCTAAGTCACCAGAATGTGTAATTTTATCTGTATTCTTAAACCATAATGAAAAAAAATTGAAACACCGAGCAGTTACTTACCAAAAAATCTTATTATTCATGAAGTCATCCACTGTACGTAGATACATTCGGTGTGAAGAATGCTATGTGCAAAGCACTAGCGATTTTCTTGTAGAATATGTCGCCACTACCACACACCTCTTGTCAACCTGCTGACGAAAGAAAATGTAAACATTAGCGCACTCCAAAGTCACCAAATGTGTAAATTCATGTGAATCTTTAAAGCATAATAAAAAAAATTTAAACAAATTGCTGTTACTTCCCAAAAAACAAATTATTCACGCAGTCATCCTCTGTACGTAGGTACATTCGGTGTGAAGAATGCTATGTGCAAAGCACTAGCGATTTTCTTGTAGAATATGTCGCCACTCCCACACACCTCTTGTCCACCTGCTAACGAAAGAAAATGTAAACATTAGCGCACTCCAAAGTCACCAAAAGTGTAAATTTATGTGAATCTTTAAAGCATAATAAAAAAAATTTAAACAAATTTCTGTTACTTCCCAAAAAACAAATTATTCACGCAGTCATCCCCTGTACGTAGATACATTCGGTGTGAAGAATGCTATGTGCACAGCACTAGCGATTTTCTTGTAGAATATATCGCCGCTCCCACACATCTCTTGTCAACCTGCTAACAAAAGAAAATGCAATCATTAGCGCACTCCTATGTCACCAGAATGTGTAATTTTATCTGTATTCTTAAACCATAATGAAAAAAAATTAAAACATCGAGCAGTTACTTACCAAAAAAACTTATTATTCAGAAGTCATCCACTGTACGTAGATACATTCGGTGTGAAGAATGCTATGTGCACAGCACTAGCGATTTTCTTGTAGAATATATCGCCGCTCCCACACATCTCTTGTCAACCTGCTAACAAAAGAAAATGCAATCATTAGCGCACTCCTAACTCACCAGAAAGTGTAATTTTATCTGTATTCTTAAACCATAATGAAAAAAATTAAAACATCGAGCAGTTACTTACCAAAAAAACTTATTATTCAGAAGTCATCCACTGTACGTAGATACATTCGGTGTGAAGAATGCTATGTGCAAAGCACTAGCGATTTTCTTGTAGAATATGTCGCCACTCCCGCACACCTCTTGTCAACCTGCTAACGAAAGAAAATGTAAACATTAGCGCACTCCAAAGTCACCAAATGTGTAAATTTATGTGAATCTTTAAAGCATAATAAAAAAAAATTTAATCAAATTGCTGTTACTTCCCAAAAAACAAATTATTCACGCAGTCATCCCCTGTACGTAGATACATTCGGTGTGAAGAATGCTATGTGCACAGCACTAGCGATTTTCTTGTAGAATATATCGCCGCTCCCACACGTCTCTTGTCAACCTGCTAACAAAAGAAAATGCAATCTTTAGCGCACTCCTAAGTCACCAGAATGTGTAGTTTTATATGTATTCTTAAACCATAATGAAAAAAAATTAAAACATCGAGCAGCTACTTACCAAAAAAACTTATTATTCATGAAGTCATCCACTGTACGTAGATACATTCGGTGTGAAGAATGCTATGTGCAAAGCACTAGCGATTTTCTTGTAGAATATGTCGCCACTCCCACATACCTCTTGTCAACCTGCTAACGAAAGAAAATGTAAACATTAGCGCACTCCAAAGTCACCAAATGTGCAAATTTATGTGTATCTTTAAAGCATAATATAAAAAATTTAAACAAATTGCTGTTACTTCCCAAAAAACAAATTATTCACGCAGTCATCCCCTGTACGTAGATACATTCGGTGTGAAAAATGCTATGTGCACAGCACTAGCGATTTTCTTGTAGAATATATCGCCGCTCCCACACATCTCTTGTCAACCTGCTAACAAAAGAAAATGCAATCATTAGCGCACTCCTAAGTCACCAGAATGTGTAATTTTATCTGCATTCTTAAACCATAATGAAAAAAAATTGAAACATCGAGCAGTTACTTACCAAAAAAACTTATTATTCATGAAGTCATCCACTGTACGTAGATACATTCGGTGTGATGAATGCTATGTGCAAAGCACTAGCGATTTTCTTGTAGAATATGTCGCCACTCCCACACACATCTTGTCAACCTGCTAACGAAAGAAAATGTAAACATTAGCGCTCTCCAAAGTCACCAAAAGTGTAAATTTATGTGAATCTTTAAAGCATAATAAAAAAATTTAAACAAATTTCTGTTACTTCCCAAGAAACAAATTATTCACTAGTCATCCCCTGTACGTAGATACATTCGGTGTGAAGAATGCTATGTGCACAGCACTAGCGATTTTCTTGTAGAATATATCGCCGCTCCCACACATCTCTTGTCAACCTGCTAACAAAAGAAAATGCAATCATTAGCGCACTCCTAACTCACCAGAAAGTGTAATTTTATCTGTATTCTTAAACCATAATGAAAAAAATTAAAACATCGAGCAGTTACTTACCAAAAAAACTTATTATTCAGAAGTCATCCACTGTACGTAGATACATTCGGTGTGAAGAATGCTATGTGCAAAGCACTAGCGATTTTCTTGTAGAATATGTCGCCACTCCCACACACCTCTTGTCAACCTGCTAACGAAAGAAAATGTAAACATTAGCGCACTCCAAAGTCACCAAATGTGTAAATTTATGTGAATCTTTAAAGCATAATAAAAAAAAATTTAATCAAATTGCTGTTACTTCCCAAAAAACAAATTATTCACGCAGTCATCCCCTGTACGTAGATACATTCGGTGTGAAGAATGCTATGTGCACAGCACTAGCGATTTTCTTGTAGAATATATCGCCGCTCCCACACATCTCTTGTCAACCTGCTAACAAAAGAAAATGCAATCTTTAGCGCACTCCTAAGTCACCAGAATGTGTAGTTTTATTTGTATTCTTAAACCATAATGAAAAAAAATTAAAACATCGAGCAGCTACTTAACAAAAAAACTTATTATTCATGAAGTCATCCACTGTACGTAGATACATTCGGTGTGAAGAATGCTATGTGCAAAGCACTAGCGATTTTCTTGTAGAATATGTCACCACTCCCACACATCTCCTGTCAACCTGCTAACAAAAAAAAATGCAATCATTAGCGCACTCCTAAGTCACCAGAATGTGTAATTTTATCTGTATTCTTAAACCATAATGAAAAAAAATTGAAACACCGAGCAGTTACTTACCAAAAAATCTTATTATTCATGAAGTCATCAACTGTACGTAGATACATTCGGTGTGAAGAATGCTATGTGCAAAGCACTAGCGATTTTCTTGTAGAATATGTCGCCACTACCACACACCTCTTGTCAACCTGCTGACGAAAGAAAATGTAAACATTAGCGCACTCCAAAGTCACCAAATGAGTAAATTCATGTGAATCTTTAAAGCATAATAAAAAAAATTTAAACAAATTGCTGTTACTTCCCAAAAAACAAATTATTCACGCAGTCATCCTCTGTACGTAGATACATTCGGTGTGAAGAATGCTATGTGCAAAGCACTAGCGATTTTCTTGTAGAATATGTCGCCACTCCCACACACCTCTTGTCAACCTGCTAACGAATGAAAATGTAAACATTAGCGCACTCCAAAGTCACCAAATGTGTAACTTTATGTGTATCTTTAAAGCATAATAAAAAAAATTTAATGAAATTGCTGTTACTTCCCAAAAAACAAATTTTTCACGCAGTCATCCCCTGTACGTAGGTACATTCGGTGTGAAGAATGCTAAGTGCACAGCACTACCGATTTTCTTGTAGAATATATCGCCGCTCCCACACATCTCTTGTCAACCTGCTAACAAAAGAAAATGCGATCATTAGCGCACTCCTAAGTCACCAGAATGTGTAATTTTATCTGTATTCTTAAACCATAATGAAAAAGATTAAAACATCGAGCAGTTACTTACCAAAAAAACTTATTATTCATGAAGTCATCCACTGTACGTAGATACATTCGGTATGAAGAATGCTATGTGCAAAGCACTAGCGATTTTCTTGTAGAATATGTCGCCACTCTCACACACCTCTTGTCAACCTGCTAACGAAAGAAAATGTAAACATTAGCGCACTCCAAAGTCACCAAATGTGTAAATTTATGTGTATCTTTAAAGCATAATATAAAAAATTTAAACAAATTGCTGTTACTTCCCAAAAAACAAATTATTCACGCAGTCATCCCCTGTACGTAGATACATTCGGTGTGAAAAATGCTATGTGCACAGCACTAGCGATTTTCTTGTTGAATATATCGCCGCTCCCACACATCTCTTGTCAACCTGCTAACAAAAGAAAATGCAATCATTAGCGCACTCCTAAGTCACCAGAATGTGTAATTTTATCTGTATTCTTAAACCATAATGAAAAAAAATTGAAACATCGAGCAGTTACTTACCAAAAAAACTTATTATTCATGAAGTCATCCACTGTACGTAGATACATTCGGTGTGATGAATGCTATGTGCAAAGCACTAGCGATTTTCTTGTAGAATATGTCACCACACCCACACACATCTTGTCAACCTACTAACGAAAGAAAATGTAAACATTAGCCCTCTCCAAAGTCACCAAAAGTGTAAATTTATGTGAATCTTTAAAGCATAATAAAAATATTTAAACTAATTTCTGTTACTTCCCAAAAAACAAATTATTCACGCAGTCATCCCCTGTACGTAGATACATTCGGTGTGAAGAATGCTATGTGCACAGCACTAGCGATTTTCTTGTAGAATATATCGCCGCTCCCACACAGCTCTTGTCAACCTGCTAACAAAAGAAAATGCAATCATTAGCGCACTCCTATGTCACCAGAATGTGTAATTTTATCTGTATTCTTAAACCATAATGAAAAAAAATTAAAACATCGAGCAGTTACTTACCAAAAAAACTTATTATTCATGAAGTCATCCACTGTACGTAGATACATTCGG
The DNA here is from genome assembly GCF_023898315.1 of Schistocerca nitens. Taxonomy (NCBI): domain Eukaryota; kingdom Metazoa; phylum Arthropoda; class Insecta; order Orthoptera; family Acrididae; genus Schistocerca; species Schistocerca nitens. The sequence continues at coordinate 604,063 of NW_026045896.1, read as the reverse complement.
TGTGAAAAATGCTATGTGCAAAGCACTATGGATTTTCTTGTAGAATATGTCGCCACTCCCACACACCTCTTGTCAACCTGCTAACGAAAGAAAATGTAAACATTAGCGCACTCCAAAGTCACCAAATGTGTAAATTTATGTGTATCTTTAAAGCATAATAAAAAAAATTAAACAAATTGCTGTTACTTCCCAAAAAACAAATTTTTCACGCAGTCATCCCCTGTACGTAGATACATTCGGTGTGAAGAATGCTAAGTGCACAGCACTAGCGATTTTCTTGTAGAATATATCGCCGGTCCCACACATCTTTTGTCAACCTGCTAACTAAAGAAAATGCAATCATTAGCGCACTCCTAAGTCACCAGAATGTGTACTTTTATCTGTATTCTTAAACCATAATGAAAAAAAAAATTGAAACATCGAGCAGTTACTTACCAAAAAAACTTATTATTCATGAAGTCATCCACTGCACGTAGATAGATTCGGTGTGAAGAATGCTATGTGCAAAGCACTAGCGATTTCCTTGCAGAATATGTCGCCACTCCCACACACCTCTTGTCAACCTGCTAACGAAAGAAAACGTAAACATTAGCGCACTCCAAAGTCACCAAATGTGTAAATTTGTGTATTTTTAAAGCATAATAAAAAAAATTTAAACAAATTGCTGTTACTTCCCAAAAAACAAATTTTTCACGCAGTCATCCCCTGTACGTAGATACATTCGGTGTGAAGAATGCTAAGTGCACAGCACTAGCGATTTACTTGTAGAATATATCGCCGCTCCCACACATCTCTTGTCAACCTGCTAACAAAAGAAAATGCAATCATTAGCGCACTCCTAAGTCACCAGAATGTGTAATTTTATCTGTATTCTTAAACCATAATGAAAAAAAATTAAAACATCGAGCAGTTACTTACCAAAAAAACTTATTATTCATGAAGTCATCCACTGTACGTAGATACATTCGGTGTGAAGAATGCTATGTGCAAAGCACTAGCGATTTTCTTGTAGAATACGTCGCCACTCCCACACACCTCTTGTCAACCTGCTAACGAAAGAAAATGTAAACATTAGCGCACTCCAAAGTCACCAAATGTGTAAATTTATGTGTATCTTTAAAGCATAATAAAAAAATTCAAACAAATTGCTGTTACTTCCCAAAAAACAAATTATTCACGCAGTCATCCCCTGTACGTAGATACATTCGGTGTGAAGAATGCTATGTGCACAGCACTAGCGATTTTCTTGTAGAATATATCGCCGCTCCCACACATCTCATGTCAACCTGCTAACAAAAGAAAATGCAATCATTAGCGCACTCCTAAGTCACCAGAATGTTTACTTTTATCTGTATTCTTAATCCATAATGAAAAAACATTAAAACATCGAGCAGTTATTTACCAAAAAAACTTATTATTCAGAAGTCATCCACTGTACGTAGATACATTCGGTGTGAAGAATGCTATGTGCAAAGCACTAGCGATTTTCTTGTAGAATATGTCACCACTCCCACACACCTCTTGTCAGCCTGCTAACGAAAGAAAATGTAAACATTAGCGCACTCCAAAGTCACCAAATGTGTAAATTTATGTGTATCTTTAATGCATAATAAAAAAAAATTAAACAAATTGCTGTTACTTCCCAAAAAACAAATTATTCACGCAGTCATCCCCTGTACGTAGATACATTCGGTGTGAAGAATGCTATGTGCACAGCACTAGCGATTTTCTTGTAGAATATATCGCCGCTCCCACACATCTCTTGTCAACCTGATAACAAAAGAAAATGCAATCATTAGCGCATTCCTAAGTCACCAGAATGTGTAATTTTATCTGTATTCTTAAACCATAATGAAAAAAAAATTAACACATCGAGCAGTTACTTACCAAAAAAACTTAATATCCATGAAGTCATCCACTGTACGTAGATACATTCGGTGTGAAGAATGCTATGTGCAAAGCAGTAGCGATTTTCTTGTAGAATATGTCGCCACACCCACACACCTCTTGTCAACCTGCTAACGAAAGAAAATGTAAACATTAGCGCACTCCAAAGTCACCAAATGTGTAAATTCATGTGAATCTTTAAAGCATAATAAAAAAAAATTTAAACAAATTGCTGTTACTTCCCAAAAAACAAATTATTCACGCAGTCATCCCCTGTACGTAGATACATTCGGTGTGAAGAAAGCTATGTGCAAAGCACTAGCGTTTTTCTTGTAGAATATGTCGCCTCTCCCACACACCTCTTGTCAACCTGCTAACGAAAGAAAATGTAAACATTAGCGCACTCCAAAGTCACCAAATGTGTAAATTTATGTGTATCTTTAAAGCATAATAAAAAAAATTCAGACAAATTGCTGTTACTTCCCAAAAAACAAATTATTCACGCAGTCATCCCCTGTACGTAGATACATTCGGTGTGAAGAATGCTATGTGCACAGCACTAGCGATTTTCTTGTAGAATATATCGCCGCTCCCACACATCTCTTGTCAACCTGCTAACAAAGAAATTGCAATCATTAGCGCATTCCTAAGTCACCAGAATGTGTAATTTTACCTGTATTCTTAAACCATAATGAAAAAAAAGTAAAACATCGAGCAGTTACTTACCAAAAAAACTTATTATTCATGAAGTCATCCACTGTACGTAGATACATTCGGTGTGAAGAATGCTATGTGCACAGCACTAGCGATTTTCTTGTAGAATATATCGCCGCTCCCACACATCTCTTGTCAACCTGCTAACAAAAGAAAATGCAAACATTAGCGCACTCCTAAGTCACCAGAATGTGTAATTTTATCTGTATTCTTAAACCATAATGAAGAAAAATTGAAACATCGAGCAGTTACTTACCAAAAAAACTTATTATTCATGAAGTCATCCACTGTACGTAGATACATTCGGTGTGATGAATGCTATGTGCAAAGCACTAGCGATTTTCTTGTAGAATATGTCGCCACTCCCACACACCTCTTGTCAACCTGCTAACGAAAGAAAATGTAAACATTAGCGCACTCCAAAGTCACCAAAAGTGTAAATTTATGTAAATCTTTAAAGCATAATAAAAAAATTTAAACAAATTTCTGTTACTTCCCAAAAAACAAATTATTCACGCAGTCATCCCCTGTACGTAGATACATTCGGTGTGACGAATGCTATGTGCACAGCACTAGCGATTTTCTTGTAGAATATATCGCCGCTCCCACACATCTCTTGTCAACCTGCTAACAAAAGAAAATGCAATCATTAGCGCACTCCTAAGTCACCAGAATGTGTAATTTTATCTGTATTCTTAAACCATAATGAAAAAAAATTAAAACATCGAGCAGTTACTTACCAAAAAAACTTATTATTCATGAAGTCATCCACTGTACGTAGATACATTCGGTGTGAAGAATGCTATGTGCAAAGCACTAGCGATTTTATTGTAGAATATGTCGCCACTCCCACACACCTCTTGTCAACCTGCTAACGAAAGAAATTGTAAACATTAGCGCACTCCAAAGTCACCAAATGTGTAAATTTATGTGTATCTTTAAAGCATAATAAAAAAAATTTAAACAAATTGCTGTTACTTCCCAAAAAACAAATTATTCACGCAGTCATCCCCTGTACGTAGATACATTCGGTGTGAAGAACGCTATGTGCACAGCACTAGCGATTTTGTTGTAGAATATATCGCCGCTCCCACACATCTCTTGTCAACCTGCTAACAAAAGAAAATGCAATCATTAGCGCATTCCTAAGTCACCAGAATGTGTAATTTTACCTGTATTCTTAAACCATAATGAAAAAAAATTAAAACATCGAGCAGTTACTTACCAAAAAAACTTATTATTCATGAAGTCATCCACTGTACGTAGATACATTCGGTGTGAAGAATGCTATGTGCAAAGCACTAGCGATTTTCTTGTAGAATATGTCGCCACTCCCACACACCTCTTGTCAACCTGCTAACGAAAGAAAATGTAAACATTAGCGCACTCTAAAGTCACCAAATGTGTAAATTTATGTGTATCTTTAAAGCATGATAAAAAATTTTTAAACAAATAGCTGTTA